>NC_133666.1:593125990-593425990 GCF_037893015.1 Macrotis lagotis | reverse complement strand
GAGGAAAATATGAATTGGCCTCCAGTTCAAAAAAGATTTTTTGAAAAAAATCAAATAGAAAATTGGGAAAAGAAATGCAAGATAAATTTGGCAACTTGCAATATGAAGCATAAAAATTGACTGAAGAAATCTCCTTTAAAATACCATTGAACAAATGGAGAAAGAAAACAATTTCTTGAAAAATACAATTGAACAAATGGAAAAAGAAATCAACTCTTTAAAAATAGAATTGGACAAATGGAAAAGGAGATGTAAAAGTTAATAGAATAAATTACTTATTTGAATAATAGAATTAAACAACTTGAAAGTAATGACTCTATGCAATCAAGAATCAATCAAACAAAATTAAAAAATAAAATGAAATATAGAAGGGAATATAATTGTTTAATTACCATAAAACTGTGAGCAAAAAGTCTGGATAATATCTTTCAAGAAATCAAGGAAAATTGTCTGACATCCTAAAGGGTAAAATAGTCTTTGAAAGAATTCCCCTATCACTCTTGAAAGGGATTTCAAGATGAAAATGCAAAGGAATATTGTAGTCAAATTCCAGAATCATCAGATGCAAGACAAAATATTGCAGACAACCAGAAAGAGACAATTAAAATATCAAGATACCACAGTCAGGATTGAACAGGACTTGGCAGTATCAATATTAACGGATCAAAGGACCTGAATATGATATTCCAGAGGTCAAAGGAGCTTGGATTATTGCCATGAATTGAGGATATGGCAAAATTGAATACATTCTTTCAGAGGAAAAGGTAGACATTTAACAAAATAGTTAACTTTCAAATTTTCCTGATGAAAAGAGTAGAGATGAACAGAAAATTTGGTCTTCAAATATGAAACTCAAGAGATATATAAAAAAAGCAAACAGGGAAAAAGAAAAATAGTGTTGTTCAATAAGACTGAACTTGTTGCATCTCTATATGGGAGGATTATACTTAAAACTTTAGAATTTTATCTCTATTAGAGGGAGTATAATTATACAAGATCTGGACATACATTGATTTTGAAGGAATGATATAAAAATTAAGACATTAAAAAAGAGGTTGTATTGGATCGGAAGAAGGAGGAGGAAGAATGGGATAAATTTCATCACATGAAGAATCACAAGAGACCAATTAGAGTAGAAGGGAAAAAAGGGAGGAAATGAAAATTTCTAGAATCTTACTTTAATCAGATTTAACTAAAAGGGAATAACATATATACACAATTGAGTTTAGAAATTAATTTAAAGTACAGGGAATTAGAACAGGAAAAGGGGGAAAGGGAGGATGGACTGATAGAAGGAAAGACAGAAGAGAGGGTAAAAATAAGGGAGGGACTGATAGAAAGGTGGGCAAAATGAGGGAGGTGGCAGTCAGAAGCAAAACACTGGTGAAGAGGTATAGGATGCAAGGAGAAAGAAAAGCACAGAGGTAAGATAGGATGGAAGGCAATATAGAGTTAGTAATCATAACTCTGAATATAAATAGAATGAACTCTCCAATAAAAGGGAAACAGATAGCAGAGAGATTAAAAAAGCAGAATCTTACAATACACTGTTTTCAAAAAGCACATTTGAAGCAGAGAGAAATGCAGAATGAGGGGAAAAAGGTGGAAGTAGACTATATTACGCTTCACTTGAAGTAAAAAAAAAAATGAAAAACAAAGGTAGGAGTCCGCATCTCAGAAAAAGCCAAAGCAAATATAGATCTCATTCCATGGAATAAGGAAAGAAACTTCATCTCCCTAAAAAGTACCATAGACAATGAGGTAGTATCTACACTAAAAATAAACATGTATATGTATATGGCAGACAAATTCTTAGAGGAAAAGCTAATGAGTTACAGAAAGATATAGACAAAGGGGTGGCTAGGTGGCGCAGTGGATAAAGCACCAGCCCTGGAGTAAGGAGTACCTGGCTTCAAATCTGGTCTCAGACACTTAATAATTACCTAGCTGGGTGACCTTGGACAAGCCACTTAACCCCGTTTGCCGTCCAAAAACCTAAAAAAAAGATATAGACAGCAAAATTATACCAGTGGAGGATCTCAACACCCCCCCCCTCAGAATTAGATAAATCTAAACCCAAAATAAACAAGAAAGAAGTTAAAGAAGTAAATAGAATGTTAGAAAAATTGTAATAGATAACTGAATGGGATAGAAAGGAATATAGCTTATCTGTGTTCCATGGCAAAAACACAAAAAATTACTATGTATTAGGACATAAAAATCTCATAATCAAATACAGAAAGACGGAAGTAATAAATGCATGCTTTCAGATCATGAATAAAATTCATGGAAAACAAAGAACCATGTTCTACATAGATTCTCTCAATGAAGACTCATACTCTTATTTATGGTAATGAGTCAGATGCATTTCCTGGATTCCTGCTGAAGTCCCATGCAGAAGAGTAGTTGGTGACAAAGTTATACAGGCAATCTGTGCTCTTGAGGCTTCATTGTCTCAGTTGATATTTTCACATGGAAGTATGATCAATCAATTTATTTTGGAGTCCAGGGTCTCTAATTAGGTCCAAGATTGTCCTCAAAATGGCCATTATTGATACAGATAAAGAGTTCATTAAGAATAGAATGAAATAGTACAATTTCATGACTGCTTAATACTAGAATTGGGGAAAACTTGATACTTAGTTAAGAAGTATATCCATCTAGCATAACCTCTATGGCAACAGGTCTTTCACAGGTCATGAGACTTTCTGCAGTTTGCCACATTTCAAATTGGATTTTCCAAAGGTCCAAGACCCACTTTGAAAATATCTCAGGGCTTCCACATGAGACTCTTGTAACTTAGGGTCCAAGAAAATTGTGATTTTGAGACGAAAGTCACTTGGGAATGTACAGCAATGATTCAGAGGTAAGAGAGTATTGCATCAGCAAATAAAAGTTATTAAAGCACATTGGAAGGGGGAGGAAGACAGTACAATAATTATATTTTTATTATATTTCTCACAAGCAATATAAATATAGCTAAAAATTTAAGTAATTTGATAATTAATAAATGGTGGAATAATCATTTATAACTCTTTATCCTAATAGTTTTAACATGTGTAATTAACTTAAGCAATGCTATTTAGTTCACTAATACAATGTGAAACCCATCAAATCACAATGAGCTGAATAAATGATCATTTGACTAGGAGGTAAAAAAAATGTCATGAAATTGGATGTGAAGTCAGATTTCTCTGATGGCAGTTTCCAGTATTCTAGCCACCATACCACATCTGTACTTTTCAAGGTTTTGTGACCTTTCCAACTTTAGAACTTTGCTCATAATAGGTGCTTAATGATGAATTGTTGATGAATGGAAGAAAGAATGAACATTGGAACAACCTGAATCTTTTCTTCCTGATATCTATGTTTGAATATTGTTAAAGTAAGCTAAATCAATGTAAACTGGAAGGGCACAGGAGATAATGGAGAACTTAATTTGGAAAAATGTTCATACAAACAACGAGACTGTTTGTAAGGTTGATGGGTCTTTGTGTGGCTTATTAAGATAATCTAAATTGGTATTTCTCATAGTGTAGACTCCAAGACTCTTACCAGTCTTTTCACAAAGTCAATTATTTGATTATAAAAATATTAGGAAATTATTTGCCTTGAAACTCATTGCTTTTCCAAGGACATATCTATATGAAGCCAAATTTTCATAATATGATTCAACCACAACTATGTACCTTTTTTTAATTTATTTTTATTAAAGATATTATTTGAGTTTTACATTTTTCCCCCAATCTTGCTTCCCTCCCCCCACCCCCCACAGAAAGCACTCTGTCAGTCTTTACTTTGTTTCCATGTTGTACCTTGTTCCAAATTGGGTGTGATCCTTAAAGAGAAGTCTAAGAGGTAACAAGATCATAAAATAAGTTATCGGGTTTTTTCCTAAATTAAAGGGAATAGTCCTTGCACTTTGTTCAAACTCCACAGCTCCTTATCTGGATACAGATGGTACTCTCCTTTGCAGACAGCCCAAAATTGTTCCCGATTGTTGCACTGATGGAATGAGCAAGTCCTTCAAGGTTGAACATCACTCCCATGTTGCTGTTAGGGTGTACAGTGTTTTGCTGGTTCTGCTCATCTCACTCAGCATCAGTTCATGAAAATCCCTCCAGGTTTCCCTGAAATCCCGTCCCTCCTGGTTTCTAATAGAACAATAGTGTTCCATGACATACAAATACCACAGTTTGCTAAGCCATTCCCCAATTGAAGGACATTTACTGGATTTACAATTCTTTGCCACCACAAACAGGGATGCTATAAATATTTTTGTACAAGTAATGTTTTTACCCTTTTTCCTCATCTCTTCACGGTATAGACCCAGTAGTGGTATTGCTGGGTCAAAGGGTATGCACATTTTTGTTGCCCTTTGTGCATAGTTCCAAATAACTCTCCAGAAGGGTTGGATGAGTTCACAGCTCCACCAACAGTGTAATAGTGTCCCAGATTTCCCACATCCCTTCCAACAAGGATCATTATCCTTCCTGGTAATACTGGCCAATCTGAGAGGTGTGAGGTAGTACCTCAGAGAAGCTTTTATTAGCATTTCTCTAATAATTAATGATTTAGAGCATTTTTTCATATGGCTATGGATTACTTTGATCTCCTCATCTGTAAATTGCCTTTGCATATCCTTTGACCATTTGTCAATTGGGGAATGGCTTTTTGTTTTAAAAATATGACTCAGTTCTCTGTATATTCTAGAAATGAGTCCTCTGTCAGAATCATTAGTTGTAAAGATTGTTTCCCAATTTACTATACCTCTTTTGATCTTGGTTACATTGGTTTTATCTGTGCAAAAGCTTTTTTAATTTAATGTAATCGAAATCATCTAGTTGGTTTTTGGTGATGTTCTCCAACTCTTCCTTAATCATAAATTGTTCCCCTTTCCATAGATCTGACAGGTAGACTAGTCTTTGATCTTCAAATTTGTTTATAGTATTGTTTTTTATGTCTATGTCCTGTAACCATTTGGATCTTATCTTGGTAAAGGGTATGAGGTGTTGGTCTAATCTAAGTTTCTTCCATACTAACTTCCAATTTTTCCCAGCAATTTTTATCAAAGAGGGAGTTTTTATCCCAATGGCCAGACTCTTTGGGTTTATCAAACAGCAGATTACTATAATCATCTCCTGCTTTTACACCTAGTCTATTCCACTGGTCTACCACTCTATTTCTTAGCCAATACCAAGCAGTTTTCATGACTGATGCTTTATAATATAATTTTAGATTGGGTAGGGATAAGCCACCTTCTTTTGTACTTTTTTTCATTAGGCTCCTGGCAATTATTGACTTTTTATTTCTCCATATGAATTTACTTACAATTTTTTTTCTAACTCGTTAAAGTAATTTTGTGGAATTTTGATTGGTAGGGCACTAAACAGAGAGTTTAGTTTTGGTAGAATTGTCATTTTTATTAGATTAGCTCTACCTATCCATGAGCAGTTGATATTTGCCCAGTTATTTAAATCTAATTTAATTTGTGTGAGAAGTGTTTTATAATTTTTTTCAAAAGGATTCTGAGTCTGTCTTAGCAAATAGACTCCCAAATATTTTATATTGTCTGGGGCTACTTTGAATGGGATTTCTCTTTCTAGCTCTTCCTGCTGTATCTTGCTAGACATATATAGAAATGTTGAGGATTTATGAGGGTTTATCTTATAACCTGCAACTTTGCTAAAATTGCTAATTGTTTCCAGTAGTTTTTTAGATGATTTCTTGGCATTCTCTAGGTAGACCATCATGTCATCTGCAAAGAGTGAGAGTTTTTGTCTCTTCCTTCCCAATTCTAATTCCTTTAATTTCTGTTTCTTCTCTAATTGAATAGTAGTGGTGATAATGGGCACCCTTGTTTCACCCCTGATCTTATTGGTAATGCCTCTAGCCTCTCCCCATTGAGTATAATGGTTGTTGATGGTTTCAGATAGATACTGCTAATTATTTTGAGGAACAGTCCATTTATTCCTACACTCTCTAGTGTTTTTAATAGGAATGGATGCTGTATTTTTTCAAAAGCTTTTTCAGCATCTATTGATATAATCATATGATTTCTGATAGGTTTGTTGTTGATATAATTGAGTATAATAACAGTTTTCCTAATATTGAACCAACCCTACATTCCTGGAATAAATCCTACTTGATCATAATGTATTATCCTAGTGATAACTTGCAATCATTTTGCTAAGATTTTATTTAGGATTTTTTGCATCGATATTCATAAGGGAGATAGGTCTATAATTTTCTTTCTCTGTTTTAACTCTTCCTGGTTTATGTAACAATACCATGTTGGTCTTGAACTTGGTTTGAGGAAAACCTGGGAGAGATAATTTAAAACTTATTGAATTTTATAAGGAGGTAGAAACAATATGGCAGCAGGAGGGCAGGAATTCCCAGCAACTATCCTTCAGGAACACCAAATAGCTTAAAGTTAGGACTCTAACCAAATAATAGAGTGGTAGAATCCACACAGAATCCAACGCAACAATTTTCTGGCCCAAAACAACTTGGAAGATCAGTGAGCAGGATTTGTTTCATCTGGCTTAAAGGGGTCACAGACAGAGCAAACAAGTTCCAAGTTTCCAGGAACAGCACTTGGGACTAGGTCCATGGCAGTGGGTGCAGTTTCCAGACTTCTCAGTCTAGGAATCACCAAGGACAACATGAAAGGTTGGAAAGAAAATTCTGTCACACCAGAGTGAACATAGAGCACAGACCAGTGAAACTCTGCCTGGAATCCTGAAGCATGCTTGCAGAGCCACCCGGCAGTTGCTTCCAAGCTCTCATCAGATGGTAGGGGTAGGAGTATACTGTCAAGATCTCTCCACTATCCCTGGGGCAGGACTCTGTTGCTTTGTCTATACTCAGATCCAGGTTGCAGTCTGAGTCCCCATACTGCCATATCAGAGCAGGAACCCTCCTCACAACTCCAGGGCAAAGGGTAATATTTGTGGTCATCCATAGACCAGAGCACAAGCCAAGAGAGCAGTCATGCTTTGAAGGAATTAAGGTCCCTGGGGAGGTGTCCTAAAAATACTCAAAAACTTGGCAAGTGCATTAAAATCAGGTCAGAGGCTGGGGAAATGAATAAACAATAGGAAAAAATAACTAGATGAATCTGACCATAGATAATTACTTTGGTCCCTCAGAAGATGACAAAATCAAAGCTTCTGTACCCAAAGACTCCAAGAAAAATAGGAATTCTGTACCCAAAGCCTCAAAAAAAGCAATTTCAAAAAAAGCTTTTGAAAACCAACTTAGGGAAGTAGAGGAAAAATTGGGAAGAGAAATGAGAGCGATGCAGGAAAATCATAAAAACCAAATCAGCATTTGATGAAGAAGATACTAAAAAATACCAAAGAAAATAACATGTTAAAAACCAGTTTAGGTCAAATGAAAAAGGAGTGCAAAAGGTCAATGAAGAGGAAAAATAGCTTAAAAAAGGTAAAAGAATGAAAAAAACTAGAGAAAATGTGAACTATCTCATTGGAAAAACAACTGACCTGAAAAACATATCCAAAAGAGATAATTTAAAAATTATTGTGCTACCTGAAAGTCACAACCAGGAAAAGAACCTAGATTTCATTTTAATAGAAATTTTCCAGAGAAATTGCCTTGATATCTGAAGTAGAGAGTAAAATAGAAATTGAGAAAATTTACCAATCACCTCATGAAAAAAGTTCTCTCCAAAAAAACCCAAAAAACCTCCTAAGAATATATTATAGCCAAATTCCAGAATTCCCAAGTGAAAGAGAAAACATTACAAACAGATAGAAAGAAGCAATCCAACTACCTTTGCACTGCAGTCAGGATTATACAGGATTCAACAGCTTTTACATTAAGGGCTTGTAGGGCATGGAATATGTAAATCCAGATGGAAAAAGAGCTCAGAATGCAACCGAGAACAACCACCCAGCAATATTTTTCAGGGGAAAAAAAGGTCATTCAATGAAATAGGGGACTTTCAAATTTTCCTGTTGGAAAAAACCAGAACTGAAGAGAAAGTTTGATTTCCAAGTACAGGAGTCAGGCAGGAAGGTGAATTAGGAAGGGCAAATTATGAGGGATTTTACCATGTTGAACTGCTTGTATTCCTGCATGGGAAGGTGATACTAGTAACTCATATGAATCTTCTCATTTATTTATTTATTTATTTATTTATTTATTTATTTATTTATTTATTTATAGGAGTTAGAAGGAGCATATATAGTCAAGGCACAGAAGAGAGCTGAATATCAATGTATATTATAAAGTTGGAGTTAATGTGTGAAATATAAATGCATTGGGAGAAAGGGAAAGGAGAGTTAGAATGGGCCAAGATATTTCACATAAAAGACACAAGTAAAAGCTTTTGCAATGGAGTGGAAGGGGGGAAGGCAAGGGAGAATGAGTTAATCTTCATTCTCATCAAAAATATCTCAGAGAGGAAACAACATACACACTAGGGTTACAGAAATCTATCGTACCCTAGAAGAAAATGGAGATGAAAGGGATGGGAGAAAGGGGACACTGGGGGGAGGGGAAGGGAATGTAGGTAATACAAAAGAGGTAAGTTCAGAGAGAGCTGTCATATACACACACGTTTGAAGAGGGGCACAGTGAAAGGAGGGAGAGATACTAGAATAAATGGGAGTGGGAAGGAATAGAATGGAAGGGAATATAGTTAGCAACAGTAACTATGGGGAAATATATTGAAGCAACTTCTCTAATGGACTTTTGATATAGAATGTGTTCCATCCCAGAAACAGAGCAGACAGTATCTGAACACCGACTTATTTTATCTATGGCTGACTTTTCCTGATTCCATTTAGGATTTTCTTGGCATAAATACTGGAGTAGCTTTCCATTTCCTTCTCCAATTCATTTTACAGATGAAGCAAAAAGGGTGAAGTGATTTTCCCAGGTCACGCAGCTAGTACATATTTGAGGTCAGATTTGAACAAATGAAGATGACTCTGATTTCTGGTCTGGTGCTCTATACACTATGACAACTACATTTTTAATGGCTATTAGCAAAATTCTTGAGATCTCTTGCCTGGTCTTATTTCCCCTGATTTAGCTGAACTTTACCTCTCACCTGACTTTGATCTATATTATCCATGTATATCACTTCTACTTAGCCTTCTAGTCAACCTTATACCCATTTCCTATGGCATTGAGTTTGACTAGTGACATAGCATTGTAAATGAATTCAGCAAATAGTTTTCTTTTTAAGTCTACCTTAGACTTCCAGAATAGGTAAAAGCCATAGAAGTCACTGAAGTGACTCAAATATTTATTAGCTGTGAGCTACCGGGCAAATCACTTAATTTTCTCAGCCTTAGTTTCTTCTACAAAATGAGCAAAATCATAAAATCTTCTTCATTGAGGCAGTTTGGTGCAATGAACTTTGAGTAAAATGGTCAGAATTTGAATCACAGTTCTGCCACTTTTTAAATGTCTGATTTTAGAAAAGTTATTTAACCTTTTTTGGGTCTCAATATCTTTATTTTTTAAATGATGTTATTAGGATAGGTAAACTACTAGAATGAAATCTCATTTAATTTTTAATATATATGATCCTATGTTCAAAGTCTCAGTAAGTATAAAAATAGGTACAATCACTTTGTAAACCTTAGAGAACAATTAAAATGCCAGCTGCTGGACTCTCCCTTCTCCTTACTTAAATATGCCTTGAATCATCATCCTCAGTAAAGGGTCATTCAACCTTTTAAAAAGACTCCAGGGAAGGAAAATTGACCACTTTCAGACGTAACCCAACCTACTTTGGGAAAGCTCTAATTGTTGTAACGTTTTCCTGACATCTAGCCAAAATCTCTTTCCTAACTTTCCATTAATGCTTTTAATTCTTATCTGTGACCTCAAGCAGAATAATTTATCTCTCTTCTACTATGGTTTGCACACTGAGAAATGGTTAATAAAGATTTCTTTTTTGTTAATTCTTTCTTTTATCAATTTTCATCTCTTCTTTTCTCTACATTAAATATTCCTGGTTCACTCAATTTATCATCTATGCCACATTATAAATCAGAAAACTAAAGGTGTATTATGATCCTATACTGACTCTGGACAGACAGGAATTATAACTGAATTTTCAATAGATATGGATTCAATCAAGAATAATTTCTTGGGGTAGCTAGGTGGCACAGTGGATAGAGTACCAGCCCTGGAGTCAGGAGTACCTGAGTTCAAATTAGACACTTAATAATTATCTAGGTATGTGGCTTTGGACAAGCCACTTAACCCCATTTGCCTTGCAAAAACCTAAAAACAAAACAAAAGAATAGTTTCTTGTACCTCCCTCATTCTTTTTTAACTGCCCACAACTTCTCAATGTATATCATCAAAAATACTTAGAGAGGAGAGCTAGGATTTCAGTTTGGGGGTCCATTGCATAATTATGTTGTGAATTAATTCAAATTGCTTTACTCCAAAGTCTCGACAAAAAAGCATTAGAAAAATCAAAGTACTGTGTTATTAGTACTTATTTCAAAAGAAATAAGTCCATTTAGAGTTGGGGAGGGAAGAAATATGAAGAGTATGGTATGTTTTTATCTGCATGGTGGTGACTCACACTTGGAGTTTCTAAGGCAATGGGAGAGCACCTTGATAGACTCTGGGCAAATGATTTTGCTTCACCTCCCACTGACAAATAGGCCTGGAAACCTTATTTCTAAGAAAGGACTGGAAAATGCCATCTATGTTTAAAAAAATATATGCATTCAAGCTCTAATTGGAGAAAAGTTTTTATCTCTACTTTCAAATACTTGCAGTTAATGCCTTCTTAAGGTATTCTATTTATAGGATCTATTTGGAAAGTACCATGAATGTCATTTCATTCAATTTTTCATCTCATGGAGGAATGCACCCTCCCTCCAACTTCCCTAAGAAGTGGTCCTTCAATTTCCACTTGAGCAGCTCCAGTGATGGAAATTTTACTACATCATGGAGCAATACATCTCATTACTAAGTCAAATTCATTCAGTTAGACTGAGTCTCAGTTTGTAGAACAGAAAGAGTTCACTGGGGTGATTTAGGAAAGAATATGTTAATCGAAATTTTCAGCTTGCTGTACCTATTATTTAGATCCTTTAGCTCTAGAAAGCTTAGTAAGGCAACTTTTTTCTCTTTTAAAACTGTTTATCTAGCTTATCCAGATGATTCAGATAACTTCCTTTCTTTTTCTCTCCCCCTTCTGCTCAGCATTTGAATGATCCATTGTTCACTCCTAACTTCCCCTTTAAGCAGACCCTCCAAAAGAAAAAAAAAAGAAATGAGAGGTAGCATCACTTTTCCTTAATTCAATACTTCAATGACTTTATTTTCTTATCATCATGTGCATTCTTTCTGATGACACAGTTGCAAACTGTTTCCCCACCTTTGTGATGCTTTATAGTGTCATGTTAATCAACCCAAAAGACTGGGGGCCCAAAAGACTGGGGGCCTTCTTGCTCTCTTTAATATCCTTTGGATTAAAGTTCTATACTTGAGCTATCAGTTGCCCCTTGGTCATATAAAAGTTGAATTACTTGCTCATGGTCACCAGTTAGGAAGTATCTAAGGTTGTATTCAAACTTGAGTCTTCCTGACTCTAAGTTTAACACTCTACTCAGTGAGTCTTGGAAAAGTCTGTCTTGATTTCTATCTATCTTTGAACATGCCAGTTCCTTTTTAAATTACTCAAAAATGAGAATACAAGAAGAGGAGACATTTGAATATAGTGATTGGAGCATGTGCCTGAGCTATCAAACACTTCCAGTATAAAATGACTTCTAGTATCAGTACTAACACTTAAGTTTCAAATTCCTCATGTGTTAAATGAGATGAACAAGAGTAGATAATTTCCAAATGCGGGCATAAAGTTTTTCATAACCTAGCCTCTTCTGACTTTTCCAATCTTTATTATTATTATTTTTTCAATTACATGCAAAGATAGTTTTCAACTTTAATTCATTTGCAAGTTTATGAGTTCCACATTTTTCTACCACCTTCCCTTCCCCTTCTTTCCCATGGCAGGGAACAATCTGGTATAAATTGTAAGTGTGCATTCCTGTTAACATATTTGAATTTTAGTTATGTTATGAAAGAGGAATTAGAACTAAGGTTCTCCAATCTTCTTAAATTTTATTCTGTCACCTTATCCCATTTACTCCACAATATAATGACAATCTTTAGAGTGAATGAACCTCTTTAGAGGTGGAAAGGATTTTAGGGGTCATCTGATAACAAATTTTATCATTTTACAAATGAAGTATAAAGGTCACATAGATAGTGCTATGTTATAAAACACATAGCTAGTATTGGAATTTACACTAACACTAGTAAAAGTCAAGGACATCTAGTGATGCCGTATAAACTCTTGCTCCTGATGCATATACATGAAATGATACTAAATATTTACATATTGTATGATCAACATGCACATAAGCCCTTTACCAATAATTTTCATCTGAATGCTCAGAAATTAAACCATGTGAACATTATGTTGGTCAGCTTCTATTGAGCCAGCAAGACTTCACTTATATGGTCTCAGGGATGGTGTGATCTCCTGTTCATTGCTAAAACCTTTTCTTAATAAACTTGTAGGGGTTCATCACCAGATTCACCTTTTGACTCATCCTTTGACCATAGCAAAAGTTTCTTAAATTACATAGAATGTATCATCTCTATAGATGGAGGGAATACCCAGATCCCAGAAGTACTACATTTTGGTTATGATAATGAGTTCTCTAGAGGAAAATTGCTATGTATCTGTGGTGTTTGGGTCATAGGGTCCATAGCAATTCCATGGGATATTCTCTTCCTTCCATCTGGGAATTGTAGAGTTTGTTTCCCTGGTCCATAACCAGGGTCCATAACCTGGGCCATAACTGATATCTTTCTATAATAACTCTCCTCTCCTTTCTGAAAAGGGTTTCTTATTTTATGGATATTTTATTATTTTTCCAATTATATGTTATGAAAGTTTTTCAACATTCTTCCATTTGTATATTTATGATATACATTTTTCTACTTTTCTCCCCTCAGTGGACAGCCTAGTAAAAGTTATACATTTTCATTTGTGTTTAACATGGTTATATATTAGTCATATTTTATATGAGGAATTAGGACTAAAGGAAAAGAAAGAAAACCAAGGAATAGGAAAGAAAAACATGAGAAATTTTTAAAAAGTGAATGTTTGAAAAAACACAGATTCCTTGGGCTCTTTGTTTTGTTTTATTTTCCTCTGAATGTGGATGGTTATCTAAGATCTCTAACTGCTGAGAGGAGCTATATCATAGTTGGTCAATTCACAATACTGTTGTTAAAGTGTAAACTATTCTCTTGGTTCTGCTTGTTTGGGCTTTACTATGTTCTGGATTAGATTTCAAGAGAGAACAGCCATTTTCCTTTGTTCTGACTGGATCATTTTAGAGAAAGATGATGATGATGATGATGATGATGATGATGATGATGATGATAGTGGTGGTGGTGGTGGTAATGGTGCTGATGATAATTGTTGTTGTCGTTGTTACAATTGAACCTGTGAATTCAAAGAAATGAAACCCTTATAGTGCCAGCACAGGTCAGCACCTTGTCTGCAACTTATGATCAGACAACAGACTTCAAGCTAAAAGAAACCTTAAGGTTATCCTATCTAAATCTTTCATTTCACAAATGAGATAACTGAGGTCAAGGAATTTAGGTGATTTATCTAGGGTCACATAGCCAGTATATATCCAAGGCAAGATTAAAACTCACATCCTTATGACTCCAAGACTGTACTCTGATCACATAACATTATCTCATAGAGGGGATCCAATACCAAGTAACAGAAGAAATATACAATCATCAATGAATGATTTTCAAAATTTAACCCAGTCCTAAATGTGATCATCACTTTGTCCTGCTTAAATTTGTTCTCAGATATTTCCTCAACTTTTCCATTGGTGGATATAATTTGACAAAGTTGTTGACATCTAGGGAGGAATGCTTCAGTCTTTGGAGGTTTTTTTCCTGGATTTTGCAGTTCATTATTGAAGAACAAAATGACATTGCTATGTTAGAGAATGCTAAATGGTATGGGTGATGTGTTTTGAGTCATGGCTAAATTATATTTAAGTGAGGCAGAGTTGCACAAAGTTGTTGGTCTCACTCTCTTTTCCAAAGTCAACATAATGATGGCTCTAGATGGAGTGGATGACTTTGGTGTATTCAATGTTTAACCAAGCACTAAGCACTCCCTAGCACAGGCTTCAGCTGCCTTCATGGTTCTTGGAACAAATTATTCCCATCTTCCCATTCCACCAATGGAGGACTTTGCATACTTGGGACTGACATCCCAGCTAACTCACCAATGGATTTGAGACCCCCAGTTGGCCTTAACTTGGTTTAACCCATCTGCCAAAAATATGCTACTACTGCTTCTTGGAGTCACAGGTGAGGGTTAGGTGGTTCAGGTGGATATCAAAGATGGAAAGCAGCTCTGAAAACGGCATTAGTCTCACTTTTTCACTAGTACCTCACACAAGAGATACTGGTCTTCCACACACACACACACACACACACACACACACACACACACACACACACACACACTCAGGACCTTGGTTTAGCTATCTCTTCTAAAGACTCCACTGTTCAGTGTTTTCTTACAGATTTCATACTTCTGTTCTCTTCAAATTATATCTATTAGGGTTAGAATTGACTTTGGTTTGTTTTTATTTTTTTGCAAGTCAGATGGGGTTAAGTGGCTTGCCCAAGGCCACACAACTAGGTAATTATTAAGTGTCTGAGACCGGATTTGAACCCAGGTACTCCTGACTCCAAGGCCAGTGCTTTATCCACTATGCCACCTAGCCACCCCAGAATTGACTTTGAAAGATACCTCCTTCCCAACAATTCTCAATTTTACCTTCATGACATCTTTCATATAAACTCCTTTCTTCAGTCAGTTTCCTGGTTCAAACCATCACCATGTTATGCTTGGATTATTCAAATAACTGCTGGGTCACTTATCTGTCTCAAGTCTCTGTTCCACCCCAATCTATCCTCTACAGACCTGTCAAATTATTCTACCTAAAGCAAATGTCTGACCATATCACATGCACATGCACATGCACATGCACATGTATATATTCAATAAACTCTATTTGTTCCCTATCACATAGAAGATAAAATATAAAATTCTCTGCTTGGCTTTCAAAATACTTAAAAGTTGACTCTATCCAACCTCTTCAGTCTTTTGTATCTCACTCCCCACCATATACTCTGCAATTCAATGACTTTGACTTCAACCAAAATTTGACATTTCTCAACTCTATACCTTTGTATTCATTCTACCCCTTGCCTATAATTCTCTTCCTCTTCTTTCCTTCTTCTTGGTTTCCTTCAATTTCAGCTAAAATCTCACTTTCTGCAGAAAGCCTTCTCTGATTCCAGTTAATGATAATTCTTCTGTCTATTGATTATCTCCAATTTAGCCTGTTTATATCTTGTTCGTACATAGGAACATTTAATTCATATCTCGTTTGTTTTTGTGTTGCTTTGCCTCATTTAGTGAGCTTCTTGATAGCAAGGTCTGCCTTTTGCTTTCCCTTATATCTCCAGCATAAAACATAGCATCTGGAATATAGTGGGTATTTAATAAATAATCAGTAACTAAGTACTGACTAACTCAAAATCATTGATTCAGTAGACAAGAGAGAGCAAACCAAATAGCAGGAGTAACTATTACCAGCTCATTCCCAATAATAACAGGCACTAAAACAATCAGCCAACTACAGACAACTAGTAGTGTCTCAATGTTCTAATAAAGCACATTTCCTTAGTTCCAGTGTAGTCCATGATCCCAAATTTATAGCTAAATAAAATGATATATATCAAGTGACTAATAAAACAGTTATGGTGTCTGTATGTTAGCAGAATTTCCAACTCAAAAGAGCTTCAATTCCTCTCCATGAAAATATGCATAGGATTTATAGGAATTATAATGCCCAGAAACTTAGGGACCATCTGGTTCAACATTTCAGTTTTAAAAATGAGAAAAACCAAGCTTCAAAGTCTTCAGTTGCTTATTAAAAGCTATAGATAGATTTAGTGGCAGAGATTAGATTCAAAACAAGGAGTTCTGACTGCAAAACCCTTTCTCTTTCCACTATTCTATTGTATGCAAGATGATTACTTGGAAGTAACAATGATGCATAGTTCTTCATCCTTTCTCCACCAACCTGCTACCCCAAAAGAATTTAAAAAATAGAAAGATTTGGGTCAATATATGACTGATGTACCTTCTCAGCAGATGACACATCAGGAAGGGCCACCACTTCCTAAATGCAAAAAAAAAAAAAAAAAGCACTGTGGCTTCTGAAAACACTAAAACATAACAACCCAATGCATATAAATGCAAGTGTTTTCTGTAGTATAGTATAATGATCTGAATAAAGGCTGTTAATGTTAATTTTAGGTTTCCCATTATTCTATTTAGGGTTGAATGGGATGGGGGAAGGGGTTGATATGATTCTATGCCATTTTACCTTTTCCTCCATTCATCAAATATTAAAATATTTGTAAAGGTATTTTTTATCTTAGGAGTATATCACTTACTTGACTTCCCCTAATTCTTTTCTAAATTTTTAAGCAAGTGTTATGTTTGATACTGGGGATTAAAGGAACAAAGATAAAATAAAAATCTCAGCCTAAAGGAGCATTTGATTCTTAAACAGGAAGGTAGATTAGAAATAAATATATCTATTTTACTAATGAGGAAACAGAGATTCAAAGAGGTCAAAAATGATTTACCTAGGGCTGCAGAGTTTTAGTGGATAGAACTGGGATTTCTCAGTGGAATGTAAGGCTTATTTGCTATTTGTGTTGGGTTGTTATTTTGCTGTTGTCTTTGTATCCTTGGTACCTAATACAATGAAATGCTGTACTCAATAATTGTTTATTGAATAAATTCAAGAAATCAAGAACTCAAAGACTTCCAAGGCAGAGCTAACATACTTCCCGAGCTCTTCCCTACCAAAGATGAATGAAGTCTCTACTCTGACATTCACTTTACAAATCCCACCAAGAAAAAGAGAAGATTCAAAGAAGTTTTCAGCTGGAGACATCATGGAGGATCTTCAGTGAAGGTCTGTCTCTTTGGGTAAAAGGAAAAGTAAAGTCCAGGAGGTGAGAGAGCATGGAATATTAGCAGGAGGCTTTTAGCCACAGAACAATCCAGGTCCAGACAGCTTAACAATAGAAGAGGTCCAGGCATCTGGATAGCAAGCCAGCAGGCAAGATTCAACCACAACAAAAGTCTGAACTCTGGGATCACCAGGGTAAAAGACAGGCCCAGGGCAGGAATAAACTACTACTAAGTCAGAACCTAGAAATAAAGGAGGGGGAAAAACCTGCAAAGGCAAGGCCTGGACTGTATAGCAACATCTTGGCCAACAACAAGCCAGGGATCAGACCCCAATCTCAGCAAAACAAACAAACAAACAAATTTTGATCTATATTCTCTAAACCCCAAGAGCAGAGCTAAAACAATAACAAATTTGAGCAAAAAAAGTAAGAGTACTCAGTATAGAAAACTACTTTACAGACAAAGATGATAAAAATGCGAAGTCTGTAGGACAAATCAGTGAAAAATCACTCACAGGAGAAGTGTGAGAGAAAATAGGCATGTTGGAAAGGGCACAAATGGCTGAAGAAATGATATATATGGCTTTGAATGATGCTTTGGCTCATGAGGAGGATTGTGTGTAATTGGAAGATACTTGAAAAGGGAGTTAGGTAAAAATGATTGTAATTATATAATAAATATAATTTGAGACAATGCTTCTTATCAAGCATTCAAGCAAAGAATCTGTGATGATACCTTGATAACAATATGAACTTATCAAGCAATCAGATTATCAAACCATGATTGATGATACCTGATTAATACTATTACAGCAATAAATGACACCAAGGGAAGATACACCAAGATTTATCAATTTGGAGGAAAAGAAGGAAGAATGTGAATGTTGAGTAAATTCTATTCAATAGATTTAGCACAGTAAGGGAATAATATACATTTCCACTTGGGTTTAAGAATTTATTCTAATCTATGGGGGGGTACTGTGAAAGGAAAAGATGAAGGCAGAAGGGAATGTTAAAAAGGTATACGTGAAAATAAACTGAAAGATAAATTTTTAAAAGAGAAGTCAAAGGGGAAAGTTAGTAAAATTTTGGTGAGGAGGAATAAGAGAAAATGAAAGAGAAAAATATAAAAGGAAAAAGATAACATGGAGAGAAATACAGAATTAGGAATCTTAACTGTAAATGTAAATGGGATGAACTGTCCCATAAACAGAAGTAGATAGCAGAATGAATTAAAAACCAGAATCGTACGATGTTATTTGTAAGAAACACATTTGAAGCAGAGAGATACACACAGAGTAAAGGTAACAGGTTGGAACAAAATATATTATGGCTCAAATGAAGTATAAAAATCAGGGATAGTGATCCTAATCTCAGATAAAGAAAAAGCAAAAATCAATCTCATTAAAAGTATAAGGAAGGAAATTACATCTTCTTAAAAGGCAACATTGGTAATGAAACTATATCATTACTAAACTTGGCTGTGCCTGGTGGTATAGCATCCAAATTCCTAGAGGAAAAGCTGAGTGAATTACAAGAAGACATAGACAGAAAAACTTTAATAATTGTAGACCTCAATTTCCCTCTCTCAGAACTAGATAAATCTAGAAGGGAATGGAATATTAGAAAACTTCTATATGAAAACTTAGATATGAAATGGTTTCTCAATGGTGAAAATTTAATGGGGATAGAAAAGAATATGCCTTTTTCTCAGCAGTACATGATACCTTCACCAAAACTGACCATGGATTAGGACACAAAAATCATTTAATGAATTGCAGAAAGGCAGAAATAAGAAATACATATTTCTCAGACCATGATGAAATAAAAATTAGATGTAATAAAGGGTGATGGAAAGATAAACCAAGAACTAATTGAAAGTACATAACTTTATCTTAAATAATGGGTGGATCAAACAGAAAATAATAGAAATAATCAATAATTATATCAAAGAAAGTAATAATAATGAGACATCATACCAAAATTTAGGGGATGCAGAGGGGAAACTTTATATCTCTAAATGCCTATATATAAATAAAATAGGAAAAAGAGAGGAATTCAATGAATTGGATATAGAACTAAAAAAAGCTAGAAAAAGAACAAATTAAAGATCTCCAACTAAATATGAAATTGGAAATTGTAAAAATCAAGGGAAAAATAATGAAATGGAAAGCAAGAAAGCTATTGATATCATAAATAAAACTAAGATCGGTTTTCTGAAAAAAAATCAATAAAATAGAGAAATCTTTGGTTAAATTGATTTAAAAAATAAAGAAGATAACCAAATTACCAGTATCAAAAATGAAAAGAGTGAACTAATCACTAATAAAATCAATACTGTCAACATTAAAAGGAAAGCAGAACACTGGAAAACAATCTTTACAACTAAGAGTTCTGATAAAGGTCTCATTTCCAAAATATATAGAGAATTTCAACAAATTAATAAGGTCACAGGTCATTCACTATTTGCTAAAATGATCAAAGGATATTTAATATATATATATGTATATATATACATATATATATGTATATATATATATAAATCATGTGGGAAAATGCCCTAAAGCATTATTTTTCCATTAAAGATTTTATTTATTTTGAATTTTACAAATTTTCTCCTAATCTTACTTCCCTCCCCCACCCCCCTACAGAAGGCAATTTGTCAGCCTTTACATTTTTTCCATGTTATACATTGATTTAAATTGATTGTGTTGGGTGAGAAATCACATCCTTAAGGAAGAAGCATAAAGTATAAGAGGTAATAAGATCAGACAATAAGATATACGTGTTTTTTTCCTAAATTAAAGGAAATAGTCCTTGGACTTTGTTCAGACTCCATGGTTCTTTATATGGATACAGGTCATATTTTCCATTGCAGACAGCCAAAAATGGTCCCTGATTGTCATACTGATGAAATGACTGAGTCCATCAAGGTTGATCATCACCCCCATGTTGCTGTTAGGGTGTTCAATGTTTTCCTGGTTCTGCTCATCTCACTCAGCATCAGTTCATGCTCTAAATCATTATTGATTAGATAAATGAAAATGAAAAAAACAATGAGGTATCACCTCACATCTATCAACTTAGCCAAGATGAGTAAAAGGGAAATTGGTTAATTTTGGAGAGGTTATGGATACATTGTTCTCGTTGTTGTGAAGGGATCCAACCTTTCTGGAGAGCAATATAAAACTATGCCTAAAGAGGGATAAAACTGTTCATATTCTTTAACTAAGAAATTCCAATTCTAGTTCTATATCCAGAAAAAAATTATTTAAAAATGGGAAAAGTCCTCCATATTCCATAATATTCATAGCAGTTCTTTTTTATAGTAGCAAAAAATTAGAAATTGAGGTGATTCCTATCAATTGGGGAGCATTTACCAAGTTTTGGTACATGAATGCCATTATAGAATACTATTTTTCTATAAGAAAACATAAATTAGGAACAACTTGGTAGTGAAGTAGATGGAGCACCAGCCCTAGAGTCAGGGGGACCTGAGTTCAAATCTAGCCTCAGACATTTAATAAATCCCAATCTGTGTGACCTTGGGCAAGTCACTTAGCCCCATTGCCTTGCAAAAAAAAAAGAAAGAAAGAATAAAAATAAAATATAAATTGTCTCATGCTAAAGAAGCATGGGATGACTTACAGGATCTGATGCTGAGCAAAGGGAGTAGAACCAAGAGAATAATGTACACATCAACAATATTGTGTGATAAACAACCTTGATGGAAGCAGCTTCTCTCAACAGTTCAGAGAGCTAGGACTGGCTATGGACAATGTTATCCATATGCAGAAGGAGATAAACAAAACAAAGCACACATACAAAAAAACAACGTTTATACTCTGATCAACACTTTATAAAATCTGTATATGTATCTCTTTCCCTATTCCTCATATAGAAAATAACTAATCTGTAAAGATGTTTATCAAAATATGCATGTATGATCCTAATCTGATTGTCTGCCTCTGAGGGTAGGAAAGTGGGAAAGGAAGGTAGAAGGAAATTTTGTAACTTAAAAATATACATGTGCATATGGATGAAAATAAATCAATAAAAAGAAAAAAGGAAAAAAAAAGTTAGGATACAGGCTCTGTTGGTAAAAAGCCAGGGAGTTAATAATAGTTGATAATATTTATGTAACACTTACTTGGTTCCAGACATAGTGCTAAGTATTTTACAATAATTATCTTATTTAATCCTCTAAAGAACTTTAAGAAATAGGTGTCATTATTTTTCCTATGTGAGAAATGAAGAAACTGAGGCAAACTGAGTTTTGCCCAGAGTCACACAGTTAGTAAATGTCTAAGGTTTAAGTAATCCTGACCTCAGATCCAGTGCTCCATTCACAACATCAGGCAGTTAGATGCCTCTCTCTTACTAATAGAATCATAGAGTCTCAGATTTGGAAAAGGAACATATCACATGTTCAGTTGTTTCACACTCTATATTGGCTTCGTTATATAATGTAAAGGCAGAAGCCAAAAAGAGTTGGTTCAGTTTGTTTGCATATCTTTCTAACTCCCCATGCATTAGAAAAATGTGCAAAGAATCATATACAGATTATCTGTCTGGCACAAGCTTGGAACCGAATATTGAATATAAGTGGAAGAAAGGGATCTCTTGCTAAAAACTTCTTATAGAAGTGAAATAAGAATTTGAATCAGAATAAAATGTAAATTCTCACACCTTTGAAATTTCAACTGCTCATTTGTATTAAAGTGAATAGACTTGTGTGTCTGGATGTATGTGTATGTTTGTGAATGTATTTTTGTATGCATATGTATATAATGCCTGAGGTATTTCATGGAATTAAAACTTAATATAAGTAACATTATGGTTCCATGAATAGAGCCATAGTTAACTGAAATAAAATGGTGATAGACCAATGGAAGTCATCCATCCAATACAGTCTGGAATTGAAAAAGATTAAAAATCACGCCACATGAAAATCATTTGAAGAACATCATATTGCTTAGCCAAAGATGAAGAGATGACTTATAGGTATAACATAGATATCTTCACATATTTCAAGATGGATAGGACTTTTGCTTCAACCCAGAGAATATAACTAAAATTCAAGGGTGGAAATTTGTATAAAAGGGCATTTTCATTTCAAAACAGTTATCAAAACGTACAATTGTCTTCAGTGGAAAAGTGGGGTCTCCATCATTAAATTCTTCAATTTGGGGATTGGATGACTATCTTTTAAAAATGTATTTATTAAAAAAAAATCCAAAAGAAGATGAAAAGGGGCAGCTAGGTGGCGCAGTGGATTGAGTACCAGCCCTAGAGTCAGCAGTACTTAGGTTCAAATCCGGACTCAGACATTTAATAATGACCTAGCTGTGTGGCCTTGGGCAAGCCACTTAACCCCATTGCCTTGCAACAACAACAAAAAAGTATTTATTTTCATCCATATGCATATGTATATTTTTAAGTTCCAAAATTTCCTTTCACCCTCCCTTCCCAAACCTTCCCCTCAGTAGGTAACAGTCAGGTTAGCATTGTACATAAATATTTTGATAAACATGTTTGCAGATTAGTAATTTTTGGTATGAGGAATGAGGATTAAGGGAAAGAGATACATAAGAGGTAATTTTTATGAAATGTTCATCAGATTCTGAAGGGTTATGTGTGTGTGTGTGTGTGTGTGTGTGTGTGTGTGTGTGTGTGTGTGTATGTTTTGTTTTCTTCCTCTGGATTGGGATAATATAGTTCCTAGCCAGTCTAATACAGTTATTGTACCTCTCTGAACTGCTGAGAGGAACTGTTTCCATCACAGTGTTATTGATGTGTACATTGTTGTTTTGGTTCTTCTCCCTTCCGTCAGCATCATATCCTGTAAGTCATTCCATGCTTCCCTGGAGTGCAACCAATTATGGTTCTTATAGAACAATAGCATTCCATAGTATTCATGTACCATAACTTTTTTAGCTATTCCCCAATTGATGGGCATCCTCTCAATTTCCATTTCTTTGTCATTACAAAAGGAGTTGTTATGAAGATTTTGGAACATGTAGGACTTTTCCCTTTTTTGAAAATTATATTCTTGATATAGACCTAGAATAGGAATTGCTGTGTCAAAGGGTATGAACAGTTTTATTGCTTTTTGTGCATAGTTCCATATTGCTCTCCAGGATGACTCTATCTTAAGCAATGAAGAAGGGAACTAATAAGTTATCTAGTTCAACAACTTTATCTTACAGATGATTTATTGATTGCTACCTTTCATAAAGGAAGAAGATCATAATTCCAAGTGAATGATATATTTACGTGTATATATATATATATATATATATATATATATATGCATTATATTTATTAAGGCAAGGGGGAATCTTGTACAAAGGTATACTTCTCACTACCTCTGGCAGAACTGTTAACTTTTCAAGTCCTAACTGTATAGAAAATGGGAATTTTTGGTGATGTTCTTGATGCAATGGGAGACCTTGATCTTTTAGATGTAGGTCTTTTCCACATCATCAGGGCATAGTACAGAAGTAATAGGCTTGGGGTATTGACTTACAACATTGGGAGAACATAAGGACTAAGTCATTTGTCCAAAGTCACACAGATAGTAAACACCCAAATGTCAACACAATATTTTCAGATGTGGTCTTACCAGAATATATGGTTAACTTTCCTGATATTTTTCAATAAGGGATAACTTCTAGATCTAAGACCAATTCTTTCTTTTTTCCCCCCTCTTCTTCCTTCCTTCCTTCCTTCCTTCCTTCCTTCCTTCCTTCCTTCCTTCCTTCCTTCCTTCCTTCCTTCTTCCTTCCTTCCTCCCTCCCTCCCTCCCTCCCTCCCTTCCTTCCTTCCTTCCTTCCTTCCTTCCTTCCTTCCTTCCTTCCTTCCTTCCTTCCTTCCTTCCTCCCTTTCTCCCTTCCACCCTCCCTTCCTCCCTTCCTTTCTTTCTCTCTTTTAATCTCTCTCTCTCTCTCTCTCTCTCTCTCTCTCTCTCTCTCTCTCTCTCTCCCCAATATTGATGAAATGACATCATCTTGCAAATATATTATTGGGATTTTTAGTTGTTTTTTTGCGAGGCAAGGGGCCTAAGTGGCTTGTCCAAGGCCACACAGCTAGGTAATTATTAAGTGTCTGAGGCTGGATTTGAACTCAGGTGCTCCTGACTCCAGGGCTGGTTCTCTATCCACTGCGCCATCCAGCTATCCCGAAATACATTATTGTTGATGAATCACTATTATTTCCTGAATCAAGGATAAAATATCCTATTTGATTTTTAAGCTATTTGTAACTAGGCTTCTTCCTATTTTTTTTTTCAGTCTTCTTATACCTGATTCCCTTCCACATACCCTGAGATTCAGTGACTCTGATTTCCTTGATATTCCTTAGGATAGTTTCCTAAATCTGTGCATTTTTACTTTCTGCCCCACATGCTGAATATATCCTTCCTCAACACTACCTCCTAACTTCCAGACTTTCTTCAAGTTCAACCTTTTTCCACAGACCTTTCCCAGTCCTCCTCAACCTAAGTGTCTTCCCTCTGAATTTCTTTCCAATTTTTTAATAGGTGATTGCATTTGACATCTGCCATTAATCTGTGTCATTCTTGAAAGCAAGCATTATTTTTTGCCTTTATTTGCATACTTAGTACTTAGCTCATACACACATAACACACACACACATGCACAAACACACACACACAAATTCCCCCTTCTCTCACAAAACAAAAAAAATTAGTAATTTAATATTCATCTACTAGCTTTCTCAAGTGATACCTTCTGGAGAAAAGTTTGGGATGAAGCAAAATACCTAACATAAAAGATATGAAGGGTATCTTCCTGATGAACATAACATTTTCTCTGTTTCCTAAAGGCTGAATGAACTAGGACCAAAGAGGCAAGGAGGCAGAGTTTGAGTCTGTAAAAGAAAAATATTTTTACAACTAAATTTAATTAAGGACAGCCTTGAAAAGGACACCTTGCACAATTATAAAGTATCACCTACATTATTCAGTTCTGGGACTGATTGATAATCAGAGTTTTTTTAGAAAGAATTCCTCCAATAAGGAGGAGGTTGGAAGAAGAAACTGAAGGTTCTGTAAGCTGTAAGCCATTATCCCAAAACTGCTACTCATCCTGGAATATCTATCTGACAGCAATGTTCATTGAGTAATCTCAGTGTTCAAAAAACTATGCTATGAACTATGAACTGTGAAAAATCAAACAAGAATAGAAAGCATGGTTTGCTGAGCTCAGAGACTTTGCAGTCTGATAAACACAAATTTCTCTATCCACAAACAAGTGTAACAGAAAAATGTAGATATGTAAAGATGTTCACTTATTCAACCACATTTTTAAAGTAGACCCAACATGCAATAGACATACTAGGGAATTCAAAGAAGAAAAAGGCATTTCCTCTCTTTGGAGAGCTTACAGTTATTGAAATGTAGTATAGGAAAATAATGCATTATGTTAATTATGTAAATAGGGAAGTGAGCAAGAGAAAGAAATAAAGGAGGTACTTAATCTATCCAAAATATCTCTTCTATAAAACTTCCATAATTTCCCTGAATTTCTTTCTTTGTTACTCTCCTGTTTTAATAAGTTTGTTCTTTCTAAGTTATGAAACAAAAAGTATCCATCTGTGTGAATAATAATATGTACTTGGTATTTCAAAGATTGCAAAGTACATTGTATATACTATCTGATTTGACCCTCTAACATTTTGATGGATGATGCTGGTCTTATTAAGGGGAAACTAGGTAACAGTGGATAGAATTAAGGAATCAGAAAGACTCTTCTTTCTGAGAATTAAGGAATCAGAAAGACTCTTCTTTCTGAGCTCAATTCCAGGTTCAGACACTTAAAAACTGTGTAAGCCTAAGCAAGTCACTTAATCCTGTTTGTTTCCAATTTGCTCTTCTATAAAATGAGCTGGAATAGGAATGGCAGTATCTTTACCAAGAAAACCTAAATGGGATCATAGAGAGTCATACATGACTTAAAAATAACTAAAGACAAATGATGAAACTAAGACTTAGCAAGCCCAAAAGCATATTGGAGAAATACAAAACAGATAAATGTGAACTAAGATATAACCCCAGGGCTTTTTGATTCAAAGTCCACTTGTAAACTTTATAATTTGAGCAGATAGACAACCACAGAACATTTCAAGGGTTTCCTTCTTTATACCTTCATTACTTTCAAAAGTGGTAGAGACAATTTACAAAAAAAAAAAAATATCAGAGCAAGTAAAGATAAGAGAACAAAGATCTTCAAGTCATTTCCTAGAAAGGTGTACACATACACACACACATACTTATGTGGGGGTGTCAGGAAACACTCCAGATGTTCTGAGGTTTATTTGCCCTTGCATTCTTCCGCTAACACTCACCACTGTCCATGATAAAAAGGGAAGTTGTAGAAGGCATATTTATTATAAGCTGAGAATGACAAAGTAAATGAAAGTCCAATCTTTGTCTCCTCAGATAGATGTTGTCACAGTGCAAGAATGGTTCTGAGTACAGTACGAGGACAAATTCACCCTTCCTATTGCACAGATGTCATATATTATTGCCATATCCTGTTCCTTGGGGAAGGCAGAAAATAATGTTGCTAATACATGCAAAAGAGACAGGTTATTGAAGCTTTTAAAGGTCTCCTGAGATATGCCTTTTAATGACCCCTATGAACCAAAGAAGGGATTCTTATCCAACTACATTTTGGACCAGATGTCTGTCTTCTTTTCTAAGAAGGAATTTTTTTTTAATCTGCTTGTCAGAATCTGAAGAGTCTTTGCTCTGATTATCAGAAAGGTCCAAGTATTCATCTGAGTTGCTATATTGTAAAAGAAAGCAATAGAAGGTAATCAATAGTGGAAAGTAAGATGAGTTGACTTCCAAAGTAGGTAATAGGAAAATGAATGGCACAGTAGACATATAAAAATGCCAATATACCATAAAATAAGGAACAGAAGTATTACATTAATAAGGTAGGGTAGATGTTGGTACCTAGAGAAGGCAAACTGGATTTATTCACTCAAGTAAGAGTGAAAAACAGGAGTCAAGCTGAGGAGCTTCCAGTCAGTCAGGATTTTATTAAGAATACAAAGAAAGAGGACTATTCATTCCATTCCATAAAAAGTCTTCATATTCTAATGGGAAGTCAATGTGCAAATAACTAAGTCCTTAGAAGATATAAAGAGTGTTTTCGGGAAGTAATTCCAGAAGGAAAACACTAGGAGAGAAAGGAAGTGGAAAAAGTCACTTTGTAATAGGAGAGAATTGAGAACCATTTCCTATCCTGTGCTTTTACATAGGTTGTCCCCCAAGTTTGGAATGCAATCCCTTCTCATCATTGCTTCTTAGAATAATTTTTGTTTTTCAGTGACCCCAATTTGCTGTTGTCTTGACCAAAAAAATCAGACTGAACAAATAAAGATAAGAGAACAAAGATCTTCAATCATTTTCTTGAAAAGTGTACACACACACTGCCATTTCCTTCACCATCTCATAGATGAGGAAACTTTGATAAATAGGGTTAAGTGGCTTGCCCAAGGTCACACAGTCAGTAAGTATCTGAGATCAGATTTGAACTCAAATCTTCCTAACCTTGCCACCAGTTGCCCTTTGAGCTCTTCAGTACTCAGCTAGGGTGCCACATTGAATTGAAGGTGTTTCTTATTTTCCCTAGCTGGTTGTGGCTCTACTCGTCATAGAGACTTTGCATTTATTCTTAATATGATTTATCTGGCCTGATCAGTGTTACAGTTTTCCCCTGTAGATATCTTTATGGCTTTACTTTGTTTCACATATGTTACAAGGTCTAGCAAAACATTTATCACTTAATAGATATTAAATAAATATTATGAATTAATTAAATTTTGGATATATGTATATATTTATGTATGGATGTATGGATGGATATATGGATGGATGGATGGATGGATTGCTAAAAACTTATTCAGGAGCAATTGAGGGTTGGGGGGACATTTATTTCCCAGGGCACTTAATTACATTCTATTTTATGATTCATAGTTGATAGTGTCATAAAGAACATATACTCTGATGCTAAGTGAAACATTAGCTGATAAGACTCTTGCTATTTATCATCAAAATTCATTTAATGTGATTAATTTAGAAAGTACAGTTACCCAACTGCCATGAGTCCTATCTGCTGCTGTTAACAGTTGGTAGCAGAATGATTTCTTTGTGACACTTGCAGAATGACCAAGAGGTTCAGATGAAAAAATCATTAGTACTGTGGCTCACCAGGAAAGGCACTGAAAATAGGCTAAGTAAATATGAAAGTGTTCTGCTTCTTTAGTTTTGAAAAATCTATTAGCTTTATCACTTATCAATAGCTTTCTGCTTAGTGATTTTCAGACCTGAGGTTAGAAAAGTATGAGAATTATTGCAGGCACTGATTATCTAGCAATATTAGGTATTGGGTAGTTTCTCAGAATCTACAGAGAAACAGTTCAGCCTAGTATTGCAAACACTATACTGAAAAATTGAAAAATCAAAGAGCTATTCAATTCACAAATGAATGAGTAGATAAAGAAGTAAAGAGATAAATAAATGGATGGAGATAGACAAATAAATAATTAAAAAGACATGTAAATAAGTAAGCATGCTAATAAATTAATTTATGAATAGAAAAATAGAGAAATAAATTAACAAAGGAACACATTCATGTTTATGAATGAATGAATAAATACAAAACTCAATAATGGGGGATTCTACAGGATTCAGATCTTTATAAATGCACTAACCCAGTTATAATGTACAATAAAAGAAATCACAATCTAATCAATCAATATCAATCAATAGAAAGTACAATGACCCTCCAATCAAAAGTTTGTGTTCATATCCCAGTTCCATCTCTTACTAATTTTGCAATCTTGGATTTGTTTCTTATTTTCCCTGGACCTTGATTTCTTAATAATTAAAATAAAAATCATATTGACAATACCTAATTTGTGGGCCACTTGTGGGTCTCAGTATTTGTGAATGAACTGAATAATCTTAACATATTATATAAATATAAACTATTGTTTCACTATTATTTATTCATTTTAATGATGTTATTTGTCCTTCATTCTCAAAGAAGATGACAGTATCAGGGAGGTTAGTATAAACACATGAATTGAATTTGAATAAGGGGATGCTCTGTTATGCCATCAGCCTCACTTTGTCTTTTGGAGTTATCTCGGTCCAATGACCAGAAATGAATCAGAATGACTGCAGATGGTCCTGGATGCTAGGCAATCAAGACTAAGTGACTTGTGCAAGGTCACACAAATAGTGTCATGTGTTTGAAGATGGATAAACAGAGTTTTGGGGGAACATAAATATAGTACTTTCACTAATAAATCCTCAAATACTTACCAACAAAAGTAAGATGTTGCATGTCATAAGAACGTTATCTACCAGTAAGAATCTGAGGCATTTAGAGGAAGGAACTATCTCTTCAACTCAGAGTGACTTAGGAAGTCTTTTTGGCAATCAGTGTGAGTTTAGGCCTTCATTTAAGTTCTTTAAGGTCACAAAACTAAATAGGCAGAGAAGCATTGGCCTAATCCACTCTTCTCCCTCAGTTTTGGTGACTACTACAATTCCTTTTCCAATCTTGCCTCATAGATCGTATCTATTATGCTCCTTCTTCAAGTAAATTAGCATTTATTATGTACTTAATATATACCAAATGCAATTCTAGTTACTGGGAATTAAAAAAAAAGAAACACTAAGCATTCCTAATCCTCAAAGAGCCTACATTACACTTTATGCAAAGTTGATAAGATAATCAAATGAATGAATGGATAATGAACAAATGATAAAGATGAACAAATAGATAAAGAAGTACATAGATAAATGAATGAATGGAGAGATATTTTACCCAACTTGTATCCTTCATATATCCCTCCATTGTCATTTGGGCTACTCCTAATTTTAATTCTGAGATGATATAGTAGATAAACTACAAAGGGAATAATGGCAGTTTAGCCCTATATCGTGTCTATGTTCCAATTACTGAAGTTTTTGTTTTTCTTTCTTTTTTCTTTTTGCATCAATACGATTCTTTTTTTTTTGGCTTATTTTTATCTAGTTCAGGTAAAAAACAATATTTTAAATTGGTGTTATTTGCTCTTTTTTAATAGGAAAATGACATGAATAAACACAGACAACTGACTCAAAAAGATTCCCCATCAACACCTAATCATTCCTTGTCAATTTATTTTTGTGTGATGTTTAGAATTCTTAATGCCATTCCTTCTACCATATAACAATAATAATAGCATCTTACAATAATATATTCATGAAAGATACACAAAATGCTTTTCTCACAACAATCCTGTGATGCAAGTTCTGTAAAGATTATGTTTTTTTTTATTTTAAAATTTTATTTATTTAAGACAATTGGCTTTTAAGTGACTTGTCCAAGGTAACACAGCTAGGCAATTATTAAATATCTGAGGTTGGCTTTTAAATCAGGACCTCCTGACTCCAGGTCCAGTGCTCTATCCACTGTTCCACCTAGCCATCCCTAACCTCTTTACTCTTAACCAGCTGAAGTGACACCAAAGCACCATGTAATAGTTCTCAAGGCGATAAGAATACTTATGTCAGGAGGTGATGTTTCTCAGTGCTTGTGAGCATTTTGATAACTTTCGCCTCTAGGAACCACCCTTCCATTTAGCTATTTATTTCAATGAAAAGAATCTTATATTTATGATACTATCCATCAGATTTATAGTTATAGAGAATTTTAAAACTTTTATTCTTTTCATCTTTTGCCTTTTGAACCACTTCACTATCATTATTATAGAAGGAAGGTTTTTGGGACTGAAGCCATTTTTTCCCCTTAATTCCTTTTGTTACCATGGCCAAAAAGTTCATCATATAAGGTCAGTCTACTGCTACTGACTTTCTGGATAGCTATCAAGACTGGTTTTTGACAACAGACTATTCCCAGGACTTCACCTGAAACCTTGAAATTTATTCATTTCAAAAAAATGAAGAAAGAATAATATTAAAATCTTAAAATAATATAATTTAGGTTACCATGGTGGAGAAATAAAGGATTAGTAAAATGTTCTGATTCACAATATTTGGTAAAATGCCAAGTTGAACAAAAATTCAAATGTACAGAAGAGAATGCATCCACACTTGACTGAAGTGATTGCTGTTTAGTATTCCAGCTTATTGATGAAGAGAATTGGTTTTGCACTTTGTAACAAGGTCAAGGACCAATTATTAAGTTTACTGAGTCTTGCATTCCTCCTCCTTTCCAGTTTGGTTTCCATCTCAAAGTAAAAATATATGCACGAAATTGTTGAGTGTTTGACTTACGTTTTCTGGATTCTATAAGACTACACAACAACTGAAAAAATTAAATATGTGTTTATATAAACATTTGTTTGGATTAAATGACCTGTAACATGATTTTCAGTTCTGATATTATCTTATTCTGTGAACTAGAAATAAATGCCTGTATATTCATATATCATTATATATATATATATATATATATATATATATATATATATATATATATATATGACTATAAGAAGAATCTCTGATTTTGCCAGTATAGGAAACTTCTAGAGTGAGAACTTCTTCCAGCAACAGCTATCCCCATACTATTTATGAATGCGCTGATGAGTTCTAAGTAGTGTTCTTCAGCAGTCATCTTTTCTTGTTTACCTTTTGATAGTCATTTTCTTCCCTTGGAGATAATTTTCCCCTGGAGAATGTAATAATAATTACATCATTATATGGAAGTGACCCTACTTCCTGGAAATCTAAGACATAAATTCAAGACTGGTCTATTTTATTAGACATTGTGTGTATGAACCCAGTTTGAAAACCAAACTAGTTTGGAAGGGTTCATTAACAAAAAAAAATGACAATGCATTAATAAAGTTTAAGATAGCAACAGCAACGCAACTCAAAAATATTGAAGGTATATCCACATAACATAACTTTATTAATTATATTCTTTGTTAAATATTAAGATAAATTATTGTTGATTAATGGTGTTCCTCCTCAGTGAGGACCAAAATCACAAAAGTCAAGCTACAGTATATCCGACTCTACAGGCTCATCAGACTAAGGCAAGTTTAGAATGCTCTACCACAAGTAGGGAACAAAGAATCCATTGTGGTGGATTCTTTAAATTGGTGTATTTTTTCACTTCTTTTGAGCTATTTCAATTCTGTTTTGTTTATGGAATATGACAATTTCTCTGTTATGGGCACTCCATGGTGGGCAGTTCTATACCAGCGTCTCCCATTTCACAAGATCAATTCCAAAGTTCTTCAGAAAGACCTTGAGAGTATCCACTTACCTCTTCTTCAGATCTTAATGTGAGCCCTTATCTTATATAAGTTCTCTGTAAAATAGCCTTTTAGGTTTGGCCTTTTTACATGTCCTGTCATTTGGATTTGCACTATCTATACATTAGAATGTTCAGCAATTTAGTTTGAGAAAATACCTCAGTGTCCAGGATTTTATGTTGCCAGGTGATTTTTATAATCTTCCTAAGACAATTTTAAATGGAAATGATTCAGTTTTCTTGCATGGCACTGGTAGACTGTCAAGGTTTCATAAGCATACAACAATAACCTTCATTTTGGTAGGAATTGAATACCCTTTCTTTCCTGTACTTTCCTTTGGAGGCTTCCAAACACTGAGTTAACTTTGACAATGTATATATCCTCATCATTAATGTGTACAACCCTTGTTGTGTGACCTTGGGCAAGCCACTTAACTCCATTGCCTTGCCAAAAATCTAAAAAAAAGAAAGCAAGTAATAAATGATTGTTGTCTTGACTTAGATTTATGAAATATTCTATAACCAGGTATTATTAAAGTGAAGGTTGGTGAGCATTAAGAAGGGGATGAAGCAGAAATTACTCAGAGACGACCTAAATTCATCAAGAATAGGTCATAATCATTTCCTTTTTTGATAAGTTGAATAGGCTTAGATATAAGGAAAATACTGTCAAAACAACATATCTAGAGTTCAATAAATCATCTATCCAAGTTATTCATACCTTTCATGTGGACATATTGGAGTGATACTGTATGATCTATATATGTGTAATGAACACTGACTTTTAGAGCCATAAAAACAAAATTCAAATACTGACTTTGCCTCCTACTACTGAAGTAAGGAAAATCTGAGTTCAAATCTGGCACCAGACATTTACTAGCTTGGGAAACTGTCTGCATCAGTTTTGTTCACTATAAAATAGGGACAATAAATTCCCTATCTCATAGGATTGTTATGAGAATCAATTAAGATATTTGTAAAACCCTTAGAATATTGTCACATAGAAAGTATTATGTAATTACTTATTTCTTTCCCATTCTAAATTTATTTAACTTCACTTGGCCTCAATTTCTTCATCTGTAAAATGACTGTCTTGAGTTAGATGACATCTGAGGTCCCTTTCAATGTTAAATCTATTTTCTTATCAGTATGAGAGGCACAATCAGAACTGGTTAAAAGACAATCAAAACTGTAGCTTTTAAGAGACCAATACCAATTTACACAGTTAAGCTTCTCAAAGATTATTCTTAAAGCCTTGAACTGTTTTATTATTATTATTATTATTATTATTATTATTATTATTATTATCATCATCATCATCATCATCATCATTAGCAGTAGTATTTCTTTTTTGTAAATTACTTAGATAATGTCTTGGGAATGAGACTTTTCTCTACTGATAATTTGCAAAATAATCACTGTCATCTTATTAAAAAAAATATCACCTCACCAGCAGAGATAAAGGTAGATATGAAGGCATATGAATACATAAAAATATAGCATGTTAATTTACAGAACACATATGGAATGTGGGTATCGGTATGGGTATGCCAGGAAAGCCTTATTCTAGTAGAAGAGGTCCTTTGGTAAGTAACATAAAAAGAACTTCAAGGGTTGCCTAAAAACTAGTTGGACCAGTTGCCTTATGAATCATTGCCCATGAATGGCAATTCTAGGGCCCCCCTGATTAAGTCAGGCCTCTAAGCTAAGAGTTCAGGGACCTTTTCAGAGAAAGCAGGAAGCTGTGTTTTACTCTAGAAATCAACTTGAAAGTACAATCTATTTTTAGAGTCTCAGTTAAAACAGAAATTTTAAAAAAAAGAAGCCTTACCTATTTCCACTGGCTCTCTCAAAAGCATGCCATTTGCCTGGGAAACAGAATATTTATTAGCTCAAATACCACTCTACAATCTTTTGTTAAAATGCATTATTATGAACCCTTTTGTGTCCAAGGACCTCATGGGAGAGACTAGAACATAGCTAGATAAAGTTGTATGGTTTTGACAATGGTGGCTTGAAAACAAAGACTCAGGCAAATGACATTTCTTAAATGTCTATTGTGTGGTAATCATAAACTAGGCATAGAAAATCCAAACTCAAAACAGAAAGTAGTAACTTGATCTCAAAATGCTTCATTGGAACAAGCATAATTTTCATAAATGAGTAAATATAAATAACTACAATATAATATTATGAATAGGGTATGGAGAGTAATTTTTTCCTAGTCCAGCATCTCTCTGGTGATAGTTTAGTTCCCCAACTTGAATAATTATTTCCCAAAGCAGTAAACTTCACATAGGTCTTAAGATTCAGTAATGAGACAAAGAGGCATAATGGTGGTTCTCCAATAGAAGGATCAATTAGAGCAGTTCAAAGAGGAAAAAAAAAGACACAGAAGACAAAGGATAAAGAGAGCATCAAAATGAAAAGTATCATTCCTTCATCATTGATGCTTTGTCCTTTACCTTTCAGTCCCACCCCTGCCTGCTCCTTTGGGTCTTGTAGCTCAGGTAGCCAATTACCAAGTTACTGGGTGATCTTAGCTCTTCTCAGTTTTCTCTCCACATATGCTCTTCCTGATTATTTATCTCCATTTTCCCTAAAAAGTCAGTGCTAAAATGTTGTTATCTCTCCCTGTTCATCCGCAGTACTTGTAGGGTATATTTTCCATGCCATAGATTTACCTTCTTATTTTCCATAAAAATCTACTGGCTTTTTTTATTTATCAGAGGGAAACCAAGATGTTACCCTGTGGGGAAAGGCACAAGATTGGAAAACAGAAAACAGGTCTGACAAGGAATAACTAAGATTTGTAGGATTTTAAAAAAGATTTACCAAATTATCTCTTAGTGCTCATTATCTCTAACATGTACCATTTAAAAGTCCATATCTTTGAGAAGTGATTATTCAAATTTGGTTTGAACACATCTGGCAACAAAATAACCCACTACTATCAAGGTCACTCATTCTACTTTTGAATATCACTAATGATTAGGATGATGTTCCTTAGAATTATAGATGCAATGAAAAAGAATACTGAATTTGGAATAAAAGGAACTGAGTTCAAATCCAGTTCAGTCACTTACCAACTACATGACGTTGCCTGAGATTAGAGGTGTTAGTAAATCAGAGTCACAAGCATTTTCCCAAGGCAGGAACACTGAGGAGAGAAGAACAAACCTCCTCTTCATTGTGATCCAGAGACCAATATCTTCACATCCTGGTGATATCATCCAAAGGTACCATTCCAAGAAATGATGGTTTATGCCTAAAAATGGAGAAGGCTTAGAGTCAGAGTATGGAAGACTTTAACTAGTGATTGCTATTTATATTTGATACAAATTTTGCTATTTATATTTGATACAAATTTTGTTTATGCACAAATATCAGTTAAATTAAAAAAATCCCATACCTCATATTATATGCTTATTCTCCTTCATAAGTAACAGGTCTAGCTCAAAACAAAAGGAGAGCAGGGATCTCACTCATTCAATGTTCACCGCTATCACCTGGTAGGGAGGAGTGGCTGTTTCAGTCACAAAGTGGTGAAGGAGGAGATGGATATTTTGGGAGAGAGCAGGAAATTGCTAGTTAGTGGTGGTTAGCAATCAGTCAATAAACAACTATTAAGCAGTTATGTACCTGCCTCAGGTACCCTCTGAACAGATTCACTGAGTGGGAAATAAAGACATTGTTGCCCTGGGAGTCCTCCTTAAACGAAAATATAGGAGAAGCTGTCTACTGTCCACTCTCTACTGGGTGCTCATAGAATGAGGTTGGGGATGAGGGGATGGAGCAAGAACTTGCATTGGAGAGAAGGGGCCAGAAGAAGTGTGTGTGATGGGGTAGAAGTTAGACAAAATATATGGAAGAAACGTGATCTTGTTGCATATAAACCCCACAACTGTAGAAAGGATTGGATTCAACTTATCTCCTTCTCATTGGCCTATTATAAGTTTTTGTAGGTTATATTTCTGCTCATGAAGAAAGGGTCAGCTTCCCCTTTGAAGATGAGTATTATAGGCAATAGGTACCTCTAATGACTTCTGTACAATGATATGGTAAGTATCTCACAAGACATTTTTCTGAATGGTTCTATACCTGAAGTGTGATCTGGACAGAGAAGATATCAAATACAGAGACTGTAATTGGGAAGCTCTAACAGTAATCCAGGTAAATGGTAATGGGGCTAAACTAGGATGGCAGCAATGGATCCAGAAATGAAAGGACAAAAATCAAACATTAGTCAGATAAAAGGATTGACCTGACTTACAACTGTCTGATTAAGTCAATTAAAATGAGGGAGAGAGAAGAGATAAAGGTGATAGTAATTTCAAGTCTGTCTGACCATAAAGATGTTACCTATCAAGAGAAATTTGAGAAAAGAGGTTTGGAGGAAAGATGATGAGTTTTGTTTTGTACAAGGTGAATTTGAGGTATTAGAGGGATACTCAGGAGGAGATGTTCTTTATGAAGACTGAAACTAAGAGGCCAGAATAAATGGATATGGAAGATATATTTATTGAAATTGCTATGGAAGATGTGACAGTGCCTGTAATCATTAAAGGAGGGGAACAGAAAAAGAAAAAAAAAAGAAAAAAATTGAATCCAGAGACCAAGGATTACACATTTGAAGGAGCAAGAAGATAAAGATGAGCGAGGTAGCATAATAAGAAGGGAGCAGTGTCATGGAAACGAAATGAAAGAAGAAAATCAAATTTTCTAATATTACAAAGGCTTTATAAAAGTCAAAGAAGAATGGCAAAACAATCATGATGCACAAATATAATCAAATGTTATTGTATCATTAAAAGGATAAATAGGAACATTTGTAGAAAAAGGAGATAAATTACCAGGCCCCCTTTCTCTTCCAGAGTCTTCTGGGTCCATTGGTCAGATATGAAAATCACAATGTCTGAAGATGGTTCTGGGATGTGAGACAATAAGGGTTAAGTGACTTGCCCATGGTCACATGGCTATAGTAAGTGTCTGAGGCCAAATTTGAACTCCCATGCTCCTGAATCTAAGGCCAGTGGTCTATCCACTGCATCACCTAGCTTCCCTGGTTATAAAGAATAGTTTTCGGCAGGGGGTGGGGGAAGGGAAGAAGAAGGAAAGGAAGGGGAGAATTTAGGCATCTTAAAACAAAAGAGAGCAATACAACCTTTTTAAGGCCAGAAGTTTGAAGATTGAGAAAAGGCCATTCTAATGTGTAGGATTTGGAAATTAAAAGATCATTTGAGACTTTGGAATGCTCTTTGCTTAATCCTTCCCCTTCTCTGCTAAAATAGAAATTTACTCCAAAATTTGTAGGGGAAAAAAAGAATACAAAACATAGGACATTTATGTGAACCACTTCCAATGTCCTTCCCTCTTCCCTACTCCTTTTTGTAGTGGAGTATTGGAATAATTTGTATAATCAATATTAATTTGCAACATTCTATCATCAAATTTTTACTGCAAAAACTTTCATTATTTTGTCATGTCCTGGGAAAAACAGGGAAAGAGATGAAAGTTAGAGACTTCCTGAGAACTCTCCTAATGAAGAAATGTCTGCTACAAATTCAATTCAGCCCCTTCTCTGAAATTCATGATCTTAGAGAATTTTCCAGAATAATGAGTTTAAGAGGCTTACCCATGGTCACACAGTTTATGTCAAAGGCAGGACTTGAAGCTAGGTTTTCCTGGTTTTTGAGGTCCATTCTTTCCATTATATCACATAGATTCTTATCAAGACAATTCCATCTCTCAAAGAGATTGATAACCCTTTGCAACAAGACAGGTTAAAGATTGGATTTAAATTGCAGTATAATGTGAAAACACAAAATATTCATATAATATAGGGGAAGGGAATGAAATAATCATTAATCAAACACCTGCCATGTGAAATGCACTGTGCATTTTCTATAATCAGAAAGTTAGACGTTGATAAGCCTTCTCTCCTTGCAACTGTCATCTGGAATGCCTTACCTTCCCTTTTTTTTTCAGTGATTTTTTTATTCATACAGGAATGATAACAGTTCAATTTCAATTCAGTTCAATTCAATTCAATTTCAGTTCAATCAATTCAATGATACATTAGGCTTAAAGATTCTCCTGTACCACTCCCTGATATTAAAGAAAATGAATGGTAGCTTCAGAGAGGAATGTTGCTTGCTCCAGATTTCATTACAACCCAAAGGTAAAACTGGGACTACAATCCACATCATCATACTTTTTTTCTGTGACATTCTGTTTCCATAGTATTGCTTATGAGACTAATAAAATCTTAGAATCTCAGAATGGGAAGAAATTTCAGAAGCTATTGAGTAGAACCATTACATGGAAAACTTTTTCTTCTTCAACATGTCATGAAAATGGTTGTTTTTATTCTGGATAATCCATTCCACATTTTTAATAGCTAATAATTGTATAATTATTTTAAACACTCTTCTTTATATAGATCTTGAATTGACTTATTGGCAACTTCCATTTATTACTTTTCATTCCACTCTCTGAACTCCAGAAGGATGATGCTAATGATGACAATGAGAATGAGATTTATGGTATCATGGAAACAATAAACATGAACTTGTATATGCTTGAGGAGATAGTGGAGGATAGAACAGCGTGGTGTGCTATGGTTCATAGGATCCCAACGAATCGGACATGAATAAATGACAGAACAACAAAAGTTTATATAGTTCACATTGGATAGAGTTCTTAGTCTAAAAATAGAAAGACCTGAGCTTAAATCTAATCATTGACAATTACTGGATGTGTGATGCTGGACAAGTCACTTGACCTTCTTCATCATTTCCCTTAACTGCCAAACTGTGAATAATAGTGTCTATCTCACAGAGTGTGACAATCAAATAAAATAATATTTGCAAAGTGCTTCTAATAGCTCTTAGCAAATAGCAAGCACTTAATAAATGTCTCTTCTCTTCTTTTCTTTAAGGTTTGCAAAGCATATTACATATTTTATTGCATTTGATAGCTCTAATCCCACTTCAGCATTTTATCCCTTTAAGTATTTGAAGGCAGATGACACCTCCTCCTGTCCTCACCCATCTCCAATCTTTTCATCTCTAAATGCCCGCTTTCACATCACTCAATCTTCATATAGAATAAACTCAAGGTTCTTGAACAAATACATTGTTATAAGGATGTGTTGTCCTGAGAAAATTACTTTATCTAAAACTTTGATTTACCAATTTTACGTAAAAAGCATTTCTCATCCAAATAAAGTCAGATCTAAATAGTTGAAAAAGTGTTGAATGTTCATGGTTAGGTTGAGTTAATATAATAAAAATGACAATTCTACCCAAATGAAATTACTTATTCAGTGCCATACCAATCAAACTACCAAATAGCTGCTTTACTGAGCTAGAAAAAAAAATAACAAAATTCATCTAGAGCAACAAAAGGTCAAGAATAGCAAGGGAACTGAAAAATGCAAAGAAAGATGACCTAGTTCTATCAGATTTTAAAATATGCTATAAAGCAGCAGTCATCAAAACTAACTGGTACTGGTTAGCAAATAGAATAATGGATCAGTGGATTAGGATAGGTTCAAAAGAAGGAACAGTAAATGTCTACAGCAATCTACTATTTGACAAACCCAAAGTTATCAGTTTCTGGAATAAGAACTGACTATTTGAAAATACTGTCCAGAAGACAGTATTTAAAAAAGGGTAAAGTCCTACATGTTCAAAAATATGCATAGCAGCCCTTTTTGAAGTGGCAAAGAATTGGAAATAGTGGGGATACCCATCAATTGAGGAATGGCTAAACATGTCATGGTACATGAATACTATTGTTCTATAAGAAACCATAAATGGTTGGACTTTAGAGAAGCGTGGAATGACTTGTGGGATCTGATGCTGAACAAAGGGAATAGAACCAAGAGAACAATGTCCACATCAACAACATTGTGAGATGAACAAATTTAATGGAAGCATCTTCTCTCTGCATTTCAGAGAGCTAGGACAGTCATATTAGACTGGCTATGGACTATGTTATTTATCCCCATCCAGAGGAAGAAAAACACAACAAAACAAAGCATAGCCACAAAAAACCCTTCAGAATTTGATGAACACTTTAAAAAATTATCTCTTATGTATCTTTCTCCCTTAATCCTATTTTCTCATACCAAAAATAACTAATACTAATCTGTAAACATGTTTATCAAAATACATATATTACAATGATAACCTCAGTTTATCCTCAGTTTACCACTGAGGGGAGGGGGTGGGAAGGGAACATGGAAAGAAATGCAACTTAAAAATATTCATGTGCATAATGGATGAAAATAGATAAATATTTTTTAAAAAATTTTAAAATTACCAATTTTACAAAATACTTAGAGTTCATAAAGTAGGAAAAATTAGAAAGACGAAAGTGGAGAGAAAAATACTGATGGTGAAGTTGAAGACCTGACTTTAAATCCAGATTCTAACTCTTAACTCTTACTTTGACTTTGGCCCTCAGTAGTCTTATCTTCAAACTGGGAGAAATAGCAGAGGAATGTTGGAACAAAATATTACCAGTTTATACAAGAGAATTGATTGTTAAATTTTCAGTGGGAGCACCTACATCATCTCAGAAATGAACAAAATTGTTGTGAATCAAGGTTTTGTTGATTATCCAGATGAGTTTACTGCAGATCAAATTTGAAAGTATGTATGAATGCAGGGTTTTTTTTTTGTTTAGTTGTTGTTTGAATCTTTTGTTTTCAGCATAAATCTGGATAATAATATTCATTTAATTAAATTTTTAAAAGGAAAGTTCTTTGCAAAATATAAAGGTTATTAAAATATTAATTATTATTAACCTCCATTAAATTTCTCCTTCAAAGACTTTTTAAGGGACCAAATTGACCATGGATTCTAGAAGTCTATATCAATGAGAGTCATGTCCTGGCTTTTTTGATCAAGTTGGAAAGTTTGGGTATAGGTCCAGTGAAGTTCTCTATTGAAATCATGGTAATTATCTATTTATCTTAGGAATATTATCTATTCACCAGAACTTTAGCTACGAGTGTATGATTTGGGGTGAGAGGGGTTTTGGGGGAGGTAGTAATGTGATTGGCTACAGCAGTCATAGAAATTATCCATTAACATGTGGAAAGATGAGAATCTGTCTCTGTGCAAAGTACTCCCACATTGATGAAAAGACCAATTCTTAAGCAATAATTACAAAAGTTAAATTAATTCTGCAGGTAAAAAAGAAATTAATGGTTCTGTGAAAATTACTCAGCAGAACATTGTGCTTTGATAACACAGACTTAATTACTTAGAATGCTTGGGGGGCTGTGGCAAATTGGATTTTCTGGTTAAGTGAATGAGAATAATAGCTCATATTGTATAACTGTATGTTCTTTAGAGAACCTCACTTGCAGTAAACCTGTGAAGTATATAATCCATGCATTATTATCTCCTTTTAAGAGATAGGAAAACTGATGTTCCAAGAAGTGAGGTACCTTGCCTATGGTCAAACAGGTGCCAGAAATATCTGCACCAAATATCAAACACAGATGTTCTACTTCTAAACTCAATGTTCTTTCCCATTGACTGAAAACCTCTGCAAGGCAAACAATGAGTGCTTCCTCAACACATTTCTGTTTATTGAGTAATAAAACATCAAACAAAAAGCAACATCTCCCTTTGTTGAAGGTGTTTCAGCCTCCTTTGCTGAAAGACTTTTTCTGCCTTTTTAAGTAGAATCCAATGTATACCATTGCATCTCTATTTGATGATTGTGGATTTATTAGGATCTCAGTGATCATCACTTAACAAGTTAGTGATAAATATTCAATGGATGTGGAAAATTTGACATAAGTGTTTAAAGATAAATTGAAGTGTGTGTGTGTGTGTGTGTGTGTGTGTGTTTGTGTGTGTGTGTGTGTGTGTGTTTGTGTGTGTGTGTGTGTGTGTGTGTGTGTGTGTGTGTGTTGGAGATAGGGGATGGTAGGGTGTTTGATAATTAAATCTAGAATCTGAATTTGTTTCTTTGAGATGTATTTCCATCTAAAGTGGAATCTCAGACTTTAACCACTCAAAGTTTCTGGTGAATGGAGCTTATATTATATATTAAGAGGCACAAATACCCTCGGTGATGTCCTTTTTATTGTTTGGTATACACTGAGAGAAAAGCAGAAGTGGAAACTGAAAAACTACTTGACCACCTAAGTAAGTCAGTACCTTCTTAGTCGTTCAACTCAGGTGCCAGAAAGTTCCATCTGAAAATAGGAGTTGAAATTGATGAACTACTTTTAAAGATGCCTCCCCAAAGTAAGGGAACACCTGCCTATTTAACAGAAAAATCCCCTAGCTCATGGTGATGGGGGTGGGGAGAAATTTTGGATGTTGTGGATAAGTCCTTTAGCAGTACACTTTGAGATGATGAAGTTGAAGCAAGCATTGCCAGAGTTAGATTGGTGTTTGGGAGGCTTCAAAAGAAAGCATGGGAGAGAAAAGGTATTAGACTGACTGCCAAACTGAAAGTCTAGGGAGCCATAGTGTTGACCTCATTGTTAAATGACTATGAATCCTGGACAGTCTACAATACCATACCAGTAAGATAAATAACTTCCATTTGAATTGCCTTCAGAAGATTCTAAAGATCATCTGACAGAAAAAGATTTGAAACACTGATGTCCTTTCTTGAACTAAATTGCTAAGCATTCAAACTTTACTATAGAGAGCAAGATTTTGATTGATTGGTCATGTTGTTCACATGCCTAACATAAACTTGCCCAAAGGATGACTTTATGGAGAACTCACACAGGCACTCTCACAAGCACTCATGAGGGAGACAGAAAAAAACAATACAAGGACTCTCTCAAGATATTCCTTAATAACTTTAGAATTAATTATGTAACCGGTGACACTGACATATGTCTCTAACCAACCAGTATGGTATGCCCTCATCAAAAAGGGTTCTGTGCTTTAAGAGCAAAGCAGAATTGAAGTAGCTCAAAAAAAGTGAGTACCTGTCCCAGGTATTCACATGGACTATATGGTAGTGTTGAGCATTCCAAGGTTGTATTCTTCTAATCAACCGTAGTTGGATACACTGTCACTTATCTCCAAAATAGGGAAGCTGTTTTCTTCTTCTTCAATAACAAAGGTTGAGAACCAACCAATAAATAAACCTGCACTCAAAGAGTTTACTATCTATTAGAGAAGAATCAGGAGACAAATACAATAATACAAATAATTATTCAAACAAATATTTTTAAAATTATATTATGAAAACTTTCCCTACTTTAATTATCATGACAATAATTATAGGCATTACATTATATTCTCAGTATTTCAAATACTTTTCACAACAAATGAAAAAAAAATACCTAGAAACTCAGAGCAAATGATTAACCCAGTTAATGAATTGTCTTCAGGTAACTTGTCCAGGTCATTTAACTTGATACTTACTCAAGTTTCCCCTAGGCAATACTGTTTTATAAATGTGAATTAATATAAGATGATTTTAAAAAGATGGTCAAGTTAACAAGAATTTATTAATTGTCTAACAGGATAAGCATTGTGCTAAATGCTGAGGTAAAAGGAGCAAAAATAAACCCTAACTTCAAGGAGTACATTGGGAGAAAGTCATGCAAAAGACTAAGTACAAATTAGATCTAGAGAAGAGAAGTTGGGGATAATCTCAGAGGACAGGCACTAGCATTAAGGATGACCAGAGAGTGCTTCTTGTAAAAGGTATGATATTAACAGAGACAAGAAGAAAGTCCAGAAATCTAGGAATGGACGTGAGGAGGGAGAGAATTCCAGGTATGGGAAACAATCAGAGAAAGGAGAGGCATCTGAAGATCAATTGTCATGTATAAGGAAATGTCACCAGATTACATAGCATATGGAAGGGAATGGAGTGTAAAATACCTAGAAAGGTAGAAAGAGACAAGGTTAGGAAGATTCTGAATGTCCTCAAATTTTATATCTAATTATAGAGATGATAAGGAACTATTAAATGAGATGAGGAAGAAAGGATGTAACCTAGTCTAACACATACTTTAGAAAGATGAATTTGATAGGGAAGATGTATGGAGAGATATAAGAAGAGACAAGGTAAAAAGACCAATCAGAAGGCTCTGCATGGGGTGAGTTCTACATATAAGGCAATGTGGAAGGATCACTTCCAGTTTTGTGCATGTGATTCTTGTTGCAGGAAACCTAAGGGAACACATCCAAGTATATGGGGAGATGCAGTACTAGAATTGCAGAAAAAAAAAAGTTTTATTTAAATTGTACTTTTTCCACAATGTTATTGTAAGGATCAAATGAAAGAACATAAAATCATCTGCAATACATAAAGGTCTAAAACATATTAGATATTGCTTAAATTGTTAGAGGAGATGACTATTTTTTTAACCTTAACCTCTGACTCCACTCTTTCTGCTCAGTCTGACTTTGCCCCACACCCCTAATCTCCTTAGTGGGTTTTTCCCAGGCCGCTGTTCTGCTGAATTGCATCTTTGTGAGAAAGAGAAAAAAAGCAAGATGAGCAAGATCTTTCCTATCTATGCTGCCAGCAGCATCTTTTCAACCTGTGAACTTTCTTAATGAACTTTTTTTTAAGGCAGAATACAAAAAAGGTGATTAAAGGAGCTCACCATCAGTGAGGAAGTATGACCAAGTAGAAGGAAAGGTTAGGACTGGAGACTAGGAACCTTGCTTCCTATTCAAATTCCATCAAAACTCACTGTGACATTTATTTTTCATTTTACAAATGAGGAGACTGAGGAGACAAATAGGGTTAAGTGATTTGCCTAAGGTCACATATCTAATCTGGGACCAGTCTTAAACTCAGTAAAATAAGTCTTCAGGAAAATGAGTCCAAGTCTATCACTCTCTACTATTACACCTAGCAAACTATTATCATTTATCCTCATTCAATTCAGTAACTTCCACATCCACACCACAAGACATCATAGTAAATATTGTAGGAAATAAAAACAAAAAAGAAAAATAAGACACAATCTCTCAGGAAACTTCATGGTGCAGAGAGATAAAATGCAAAACTATATTCATGGTAAGTGTATAGGAGAGGTAGAAAAATCTACTGAGAATCTGTCTGCAAGGAATTAAGAAATACTCATAGAAGAAGTTAATTGAGAGTTATGTCTCCAGGGGTTTATACTATATCAATATGTGGTATGCTAGATTGCACAGTGGATAGAGCACTGCTCTTGGAGTCAGGAAGACAGGAGTTTGAATCTAGTCTCAGACATTTACTAGCTGTGTGACCTTAGGCAAGTCATTTAATCCTAATTGCTTCCAATCCAGAGTCATCTCCTGTCATCCTGATTCATATCTAGCCACTGGACCCAGATGGCTGTGGAGGAGAGAGTAAGGCTGGTGACCTGGCACAGACCCCTTCACTCAAATCCAATTCATATGTTTGTCATGACATCACCTCCCTGATGTCATGTTGTCTTCAAGAATGAAGGACAACAGTTATTATTATATGGTTTGAGACATTTCAGCCATATGAGATAGAGTGATTACAAGAGCAGTATCAAGAGGGGCTAAGAGTTTGAACAACATCATCTCTAAGGTTCATTACAGAATAAATTCAATAAGACTGGTATTTGATTGACTAATTTTTATATTCCATATAATGCTTTATACATGGAGGACTTTTAACTACTCATTGACAAATGACTGACTAAAGGAATGGAAGAATAAGAACTAAAGAAGTTAATTTGAAATAAAAACTATTAAATAAATAATAAATGAGCATCAGTGAGCTATGTACTATACTAAGCCAAATGAAAATTTTATAGTACTCATACTCAGAATCTTGTGGATGAGGCAGAATGGTCAAAATACAAAGGTGGAAGTAATCTGTACATGTTTGAACTATAAAACTTAAATGTAAAAAGTAAAAGTAAAACTTAAATGGATATATAAATAAATGAATGAATGTATAGATTGATAAATGAATGAGTAATCAAATAAATGAATGAATAAATTAATGTACTGCATATCTGCATCCCTCAGGAGCATGCCTCAGTTTCCTCAGATATAACACAGTGGCAATAATAACACTTTCCTTAAAGGGTTATTGTGAAGTTTAAATTAGATAATAATTGCAAAATGCTTAGCAGAATACCTAGTCCATAGTAAGTGTTATTTAAATGGTAGCTATGATGCTAATGGTGATGATGTGCTAGCAACTAGGCTAGGTATTGGGAAGCATTAAAAAAAATGAAATAGTCCCTGTCCTGATGGTACTTGTATTATATCAAGAGAGACAATATTTACATTGATAAGTGAATTCAGAATATATATACATGCTGTACAACATAACTTTAAACTATTTAGGGAGAGTTACAAGAAATGTATTGAATACAGCTCAAAGTGATTTTTTTTTAGTATTTTTTTTTGCAAGGCAAATGGGGTTAAGTGGCTTGCCCAAGGTAGCACAGCTATGTAATTATTAAGTGTCTGAGGCTGGATTTGAACTCAGCTGCTCCTGACTGCAGGGCCAGTGCTTTATCCACTGTGCCACCTAGCCACCCCTCAAATTGATCCTTAAGAGATTATTAAATTTTCATTGTTAGAAATAGTCAAATGCTACAAAGCAGGTCTCAGTGTTTTGATTTGTTGATTAGCTAGACATAAGAAAGTGATGCCTTCAAAAGTAACCACAGTAAATGACTACAGCAATCTACTGTTTGCCAAACCCAAAGACATCAGCTTCTGGAATAAGAATAAGAACTCACTATCTGACAAAAATTGTTAGGAAAACTGGAAAAGAGCATAGCAAAAACTAGGCATAGATCCACATCTCACACCCTGTACTAAAACAGTCAGAATGGGTACAGAATTTAGACATAAAGAGTGATACTATTGATAAATGAATAAACCAAGAAATATTCATCTATCAGATCTAAGGAAAGGGAATAAATTTATGACCAAACAACAATCAGAACAAATTATAAACTGCAAAATGATTGTTTTTGACTATATTAAATGAAAAAAAGGTTTTGCACTAATAAAATCAATGTTGCCAACATTAGAAGGAAAGCACAAAGCTTGGAAACAATCTTCACAACTAAGAGTTCTGATAAAGGTCTCATTTTTAAAATATATAGAGAATTGCATTAAATTTATAAGGTCACAGGTCATTCCCCAATTGATAAATGGTCAAAGAATATGAAGTTTTCAAATGAAGAAATTAAAGATATATATATATATATATATATATCATATAAAATGCTCCAAATCATTATTGATTAGAGAAATGCAAACTAAAACAACAAGAAGGTATCATCTTATAACTATCAGATTGGCCAAGATGAGAAAAAGGGGAAATGATCATTATTGGAGAGGCTGTGGGAGGCTTGGGACATTGATGCATTGCTGGTGGAGTTGTGAAAGGATCCAACCTTTCTGTAGAGCAATAGATAACTTTGTCCTAAGAACAATAAAACTGTTCATACCCTTTGACCCAGCAATTCCAATTCTAGGTCTATATCCAGAAGAAATTATAAAAAAGGGAAAAGTCCTACATGCTCCAAAATATTCATAAGCATCCCTTTTTGTAGTGGCAAAGAATTGGAAATTGAGGGGATACCCATCAATTGGGGAATGGCTAAACAAGTTATGGTATATGAATACAATGGAATAGTACTGTTCTATGAGAAATCATAAATGATCAAACTGTAGACTATAGAGAAGCATGAAATGACTTGTGGGATCTGATGCTGAGCAAAGGGAATAGAACCAAGAGAACAATGTATATATCAACAACAACATTGTGAGATGAACAAACTTGATGAAGCACCTCATCTCAGTGGTTAAAGACCTAGGACAACTGTATTAGACCAGCTATGTTACCTCCATCCAGAGGATGAAAAAAAACAAAACAAAACAGAACATATATACACACACACACGTGAACACACACACACACACACACCCCTACAGAATCTGATAAACACAATAAAAATTATCTCTTATGTATCTCTTTCCTTTATTCATAATTCCTCATACCAAAAATAACTAAGCTGTAAAAATATTTATCAAAACTATTTTTGCACAATGCTAACCTGACTTTTCCTCTGATGAGGGGTGGGAAGGGAGGGTGGAAGGAAATTTTGCAACTTAAAAATATATATGTGCATATGGCTGAAAATAAATAAATAAATACAATCACACAAAAATGTTAACCATTCAAATAAAAACTATAAATGTGATATGTATTAAAAATTGACCAGCAGATCCTTGGAGAGAATTAATAATAACTTATAGAAAATAATATTGGAGCTGAGTCTTGAAGAAACAAAGGGATTCTTTAAGATAGAGATGAAGCGTGAGAGACAAATTATTTAGGAAAAAAAAGTCATTTTGCTTTCTCTGTTTTATTCCTCATCTAGTCAGAATGAGAGGCAATATGGTCAAAGATATGATGAAGATAATAGCAAAATTAGTGTGGCAGAGTTGTGAAAAATGAATTGGGAAGGGTGCAATTGTGATTGAAATCAAGAAAGTCATTTGGTCATCCGTAGTAATAACTAGATACATGGTAATGAAAACTAGACTAGAGGTCAGTGGAATAAGTCAGTATAAATCAAAATATATGAAAAACATTGTAAAATAAGAACAGTATACAATACTTGGTAACATTGTGTTGTTGAGAAAAGGAAAGAATTAAAAATGATTCCCAAAGGCAGCATCCTAGCTCCCTTCCATATAATAGTAATAAATATTTTGATTGAATGTTTGCTAGAATGTGTACTTCAGAAATATATGGTTTCTTCCATGTGGCTAATTCCTCCAATGCAAGGTATTATCCCAGCATACCTTTAGAAGACACTGTTTGTGAGTTATAGAGACCAAAAACAAACAAAACCACAAAAATACATCAACTTATTTACAACATCTTCATTATAACCTTTTACACTCTTAGGTTGGCCTATTATTTGATGACACATTGAGTCCATACAAAAAGCCTTTTCAACTTAATTCTAAAAGTTAAATCTTGTATTCTAGTGGCATGTTTAAGTTAGGGTCACAATATAGTATCAGAGTAATGAAACTAGGAAAATAAGGGAAATAATTGTGAATTTGGGAAAGGGAAAAGATAGACCCTAACTTTAGTAAATTATTTAGTTTTAAAGAAGAATTTTTTTCTCTTTAAGTCTAACATTAAAGATGAGAGGTTGATAAAGATACAAACATATATGAGGTGAGGTTAAATAAATACAATTTAACACAGGTGAAGGGATAAAACCTAGGATACTATTCTGCCAGCAGGAAGTGAAGAGGAATTAAGAAGTATCTTGATGATTGTGAAATAGGAGGCTGTAAAAGACTGTAAAAGACTGCTGAAGCTAAATGTTCGTATTGTCAAATCTATAGGTTTTTCTTTGTTTAGTAGAAAAGTAATAATGTTTGTTCTTCATTTTTGAAGACCATGGCATTAGGAAGGTGATGCCATGACAAGCACATAAATTGGATTTGAGTGAGGAGATGTTGTTCTAAGTCACCAACCTCACTTTCTCCTTCACAGCCATCTGGGTCCAGTGGCCAGATATCAATCAAGATGACTGGAGATGGCTCTGAATGTGAGGCAATCAGGATTAAGTGACTTACCCAGCTAGTGCATGGCAAGTGTCTGAAGATGAATTCGAACTCCTGTCCTCCTGACTCTACTGTACCACTTAGCCTCCCTCCAGTAGCAAAGCATAGTTGTGAGAATTGGACTATAAAGAAAGAAGGAGCATCACATACTTGAAGATTTTGAATTGTGGTGCTGAAGAAGACTTTTGAGAGTCCCTTGAATATCAATGAAAACAAGACATTCAATACTTAAATGAATTCGTGCTGTTTACTGATAGGTCAAATACTGAATTTCAAACTTAACTAATGTGACCACTTAATGAGAGGTACTCTAGTGTAAAAGACCCAGATATTCATAAAGATTGAAGACAAAAAAGGCCAAGAAGATGAGTTGAATAGATGTCTTGATAACAATGAACATGATCTTGGACAGACTTCTAAAGATAGTAGACAAAAGAAGGGCCTGAGCCAACAGTGACAAACAACAGAATGAGATACTTCCTCTGATTCTGGGAATTTTCACTGACTGTCCCCATGCCAGGAAAGCTCTCCCACCTCTTCCACCCATCTTGGATTCCTTCAAGTTTCAGTTAAATGTTCACTTTCTTCAGGAAACCTTTTCTGTTTTTTTCAATGCTAGTGTTTTCTCACTGTTCATTATCTCCTATTCATCCTGTATATCATTTGTTTGAACAAAAGTGCTACCATGATGACTCCCCAATTAGACTCTGAGTTTGTTAGGCAAAGGGATTATATTTTGCCCTTTTTTTTTGATCCCATGTACATATTGACAAATAGTGGAAGTTTAAAATTTGTTTGTTTAGGATTTGATTTGGAAATGTCACAGCTTCTTAAAACTGAAACTGTATGTCAGTTTCACTATCTATAAAATGAAGCTAAATATATTTTATCTACCTTAAAAGTGAGGAAAATGTTTTACAGTCTTTAGAAGCCTATCTGAAAATAATGTATTATTATCATCTTGAAAAAGATATGGCACCAATCTGACTGTCCTAGCAATTTCATAAATGCATTATGGGAGAAATCTAGTTTGGTTGAAGTTCTAACAAATGAAAAATTGATGTCTTAGTTGCTCAGAAACTTTTTATAGGGCATCTAGATGGTGTAATGGAGAGGCGACTAGACCTAAAGTCAGAAAGTCCTGAGTTCAAATACACTTTCAGACACTTATTAGCTATGTGACCCTAGACAAGTCAATTAAGCCTGTTTATCCCAGTTTCCTTTACTTGTAAAATGATTTGAAGGAGGAAATGGTAAACTACTTGAGTATCTTTGCCAAGAAAATCCCAGATGAAGTCATAAAGAGATGGACATGGACAGCTAGGTGGTACAGTGGAAATAGCACAGGCCCTGGAGTCAGGAGAATCTGAGTTCAAATTTGAACTTACACACTTAATAATCACCTAAATGTGTGGCTTTGGGCAAGTCACTTAACCCCATTGCTGAAAAGAAAAGAAAAGGAAAGAGAAGAAAAGAAAAGAAGAGAAAAAAAAGAAAAGAAAAAAAGAAAAGAATAGGAAAGGAAAGGAAAGGAAAAGGAAAGGAAAGGAAAGGAAAGGAAAGGAAAGGAAAAGGAAAGGAAAGGAAAGGAAAGGAAGGAGGAAAGGAAAGGAAAGGAAAGGAAAGGAAAGGAAAGGAAAGGAAAGGAAAGGAAAGGAAAGGAAAGGAAAGGAAAGGAAAGGAAAAAGAAAAAAAAGTAAAAAGAAAAGAAAAGTAAAAAGAAAAGAAAAGAAGAAAAGAGTTGTATACAACTGAAACAACTAAATAAGAAATTTTATAACCCAACAGTTTGACTGCTACCAAATAATCTAATAAATCTTATGCTATAGACTTAGAAGGGTAGTTCTAGACCAAAGAAAGGATTAGTTCAACTGAACTCTATCACATGAAGTCTAGAATATTGACTTAAAAACAGAAAATTACATGCTAACTTTAGTATATATTTTAAAGGAAGAAAAAGTTATGTATAATAGATTTGTAATATTATGTAAATTTATCTTTTTAAATTTTACTATGTGATGGAAATATTTGTTTCATTTCATTAATTAAAAATAATTTCAAAAAGAAAGACAAATGGTTATGGGTCTGTAGAACATACGGTATAAGGAACAGTTACAACTAAGCACATGGGAATATTAAATTTGATAAAGAATGAGGGAGGGGCAGAGGACTAAGAGATATAACTATCTTCAAATAGGCTCCTTCCAACAGAAGGAGATAATTCTTATTCTGTTTATACTTATTCAGGTCACTCTCCACTTCCCATTAATAGCTCTGCTTGGTTCAGATTCTATAGAATATCATACCACTGTTTCTCCCCCCACTCTGATTTTCAATTCCTTTACTGTCTTGTCTTCTATTTGTTTGTAAGGACCTTAAGAGTAGGTATTGTCTTTCTTGTATTTGTATCATCAGCATGTGGTACTTAGTATATTTATTGTGTTGTATTGTTTACCTCCAAATACTAGAAATAAGAGAAAATGGTAGGGAGTAATGGGTGGCAGCATCTCTTGACTTTTTATGGGGTAGAGAGAAGGGGAATGAATTTATCCAACAGTAGAATAGGGACCTCTGGGATAATTAATTTCACCCCAAGGGAGGAATACAAATAATGGCTAGAGGGACATATACCAGGAGCAATTCCAATACTGGGTGAGCAATTAGATTAGATAGCCTCTGACTCTTTGATTCAGTGATTTGATAATATTACAACAATGTTCTTTGCTAAGAAATAAGACACATGGCATATTTAATTACAGTTCTAGAATTCGCTGATTTCATAAGTTACTAAAAAAGAAGTATGTGATTATTTGAACAAACCTGCGATTTAGACTCCAAACTTTGTATGGATTCAGGGAATAGGGAGTAGTCAAAGTGGTTTGGAAGTGTTAAGAAAGATCTTTAGAAGGTAATTCTTGCAGCACTATTTACAAAATAGCAGGACAGAAGGTGAAGATAGATGATATATGGTATAAGTATAATAATAGAAAAATGCCAGAAATAGTGAGTTCAAATTCTATCTTAAACATTCATTAGTTATGTGGCTATGAGCAAGTATTTAACTTTTCAGAGTCCATTAATTCATCTGTAAAATAGAGATCATTGTAGTCAAAGGCAGGCTGGCATAAAGTTAGACTCAGAGTCTAAAAAGACCTAAGTCAAATGCTACATTAGTTTCTTGGTTGTGTACCCCTGGGAAAGAAGCCTAGCTTCTTAGAGATCGGGAAGCTCTCAAAGAAAATAAATTGAAAAATAATTGTCATCAAGCCTTCGGAGAGACCATTTTCAAAAGCAGCAAAATCCCTGGGAGAAGAGAAGAGGAGGAAAGGAAAGAGGAGAGGAATATTTACCTCAGCATGATTATAAAGATGGAAAAAAGTGATTTGGGAAAATGTTTTATAAACCTTAAGTTATATTTAAATGTTAGAAAGGCATTATAGGATAGTGAAAACTATATTGGGATTGAAGTAAAAAATAAGGTTCAAATTCAAGAAGTGATATTTATTAATTATGGGACAAGGAATAAATATTTCATTTTTTTATGTCTCAGTATTCTCATCTAAAAATGGGAACACAATATCTGTGTAGTGCACCAAACAGTGTTTTTGCAATGGATTTTTGCAAATAAGGATTATTATTTTCTTTTCGCTTTAGATGTTATTGTGCCTTTACAAAAATAATTTTTACTTATTTATTTAGCATAGGTTTCTATATTTTCATGTTGTGGTAGCCTGGATCACTGAACCTGGAGTCAGGTACATTAGAATTTAAATCTGACCTCAGATACTTACTAATTTTATGACTTACTCTTTCTCTAAATTCCTCCAAATCTACATGGTTTCTGTGAGGAGAAAGTGAGATAATATTTGTAAAGCATTTTGCAAACCTTAAGGCACAGCATTAATTTTTAACTTATTATGATGATGACTATGATTATGCTATTGGTGTCTCTACTGATAAAATATAAATCCCAAAATGATGATGATTATTTTATTTTCATTTTTGAAATCCTAAACCTAGCATAGTTCTGTGTCTATGGCTATAGCACAGTAAGTGTTCAAGAAATACTTGTTCGATATTTTTAAGCAGACAATTACTAATAAGCTTTCTGGAAGAATAATCATGGGGATAATAGATTTATGGAAAACTTTGCATTAGATTAGAACTCAGTTGCATGTGTTAGATATAAATTGTGCTATGGTTAATGCTTCTCAGCAATCATTTTGCCTTGTTGAAATTGTTTTCTTTTTGTAAACACTATTTTATCAAAATGGCATTCAACTCCCCAAACATCAGTAATTGAAAAAATTTACCAAATTCATAACCTAGGGCTCTCTAAGCATTTGCTCTTGAAGTCCAAGTTGAACCAGGGAAGGCCAGCCATAGTTATTCCTTCTCATATGTATATCTTCCTTATTCCTGAAAATATCTCCTACCAGATAATTTAGGATTTGCATCCCTCTCTTTCCCAGTACTTTCCCCTAGTTGGAGATAAGGTATCTTTCTGATAGGTACTGCAGATACTTCCAACAAAACAACCTGAATGTGTTGTTCTCTTGAAATAACAAAAAACAAAATCTGAACACCCTCAATCTGAAACTGGCTTTTGCATTTCTCTTGATGTAAACTTCATGATTTTTGAGGTGCGTGATAAATGAATATTTTACAAAGAAGACAAGAATTTCCTTCTACAAGGTGTTTCTGAGCTTTTCTTTCCCTAAACATCTGATAAAGGTTAAGGGAAATTTGATCTATCTTAGATCTTCAACATTAAGTTTTCAAGAGTGAAAGAATTTTTGCTGAGTAGAATTTTTTCCTAAAATGGCAATCAGAAAGAGAGTAAGTTATATATATATATATGTATGTGTATATATATATATATATATGTATATATAATCCCTGGGCCTTGGCATTCCTTTGGTTGAAACATTGAAAAGAATATTGGTCTTTCCATGAACCTTACAGGTCCACCTTCCTATAAGTTTTGACTACCCAATTAGAGTATGAACCCTTTGAGATCAAGGACTGCCTTGCATTTCTCTTTGTGTCTCTGGAAGTTAGCCCAGTATTTAGAACATGATATTTTCCCTTTATTCTTAAAGAAGACTGGGCAGGTGATGCCATGACAAGAACATGAATTGAATTTATGTGAGAGGTGCTGTGCTAAGTCTTCATCAGTCTCACCCTTCTCCTCCAGAGTTATACGGGTCCAGGAGCCAGATATGGATCAGGATGGCTGGAGATGGCCCTAGATGCAAGGCAATCAGGGTTAAGTGACTTGCTCAAGATCATATAGTATCAAGTGACTGAGTTTGGATTGGAATCCCTGTCCTACAAGGGCAGTGTTCTATCCACTGTGCCTCCTGGCTGCTCCTACTTAGCATATGACAAATTCTTTTTATTTTTTTTTTGTTTTTGTTTCTTTTTCAGGGCAATGAGGTTAAGTGACTTGTATAAATTCACACAGCTAAGTAAGTATTATGTGTCTGAGGCCAAATTTGAACTCAGGTCCTCCAAACTCCAGGACCATTGCTCTATCCACTGTGTCACCTAGCTGCCCAACAAATTCTTAAAATTGGAAATGCTTTAGCTCTTATCCATTCATACTCAGTGTTGGTTTGAAGGGGTATGTGTATTTTAGTCACAGTCATATAATTCTCAACTTTTACCTACTACAGACCTAATTAATCTGTTCTCATAATATTTCTAATTTTTTTTTCCTTCCCTCTACATGTTTCTCCTTACTGGCTATTTTATTACTCCCTTGTCCTTCAAAATATTATGGAATTCAAAAATGCCAAGGCCACGCCTGATGAGTGCTACTATTAAACATTAAATGGAGAATAGACTAAATTTTAATGAGAAAAAAACTGCTTGTAGCTAAAATTTGGATTTTAAAAGTGTGAAAGTTATTCCTGTCAGATTAATGATCAATGGTAGTTAATTGCAGCATCTTTGGAGGTAAATGAAGCAGTTTAGAAGTTTAGAAGCAACAGATTTGGATTTTGGTTTAGAACACCAAGGCTATATTTCCTTGACTAAGTCACTTTAAGTCTCTGGATTCCAGTTGCATTATCAATAAAAATAAAAAAAAATAAGTTGGAATAGGTGTCTATTAAAATTCTTTTTAACTTTGTGAGTCTTTGTCCTCTGTCCTTTCTATGGCCAGTTTTATTCCCTTCCCCTTTAGCTTTTGTGAAATGTCTTCCTTTATCCAATTCAATTCAATAAACATTTATCAAGTTCCTACTATATACCAAAGGGAATTCCAAAAGAGCTGAGACAGTCCATGTTCTTATAGAATTTACAAACTACTGAGAAAGACAAAAAGGAAATAAATTTATATAGAGCAAGCTGTTGATGTTTGCCCCTCATTTAGAAAAGGACTAATGACATCCTGATATCTTGACTTAAATGTGAATTGAATTTAAGTGAGGCAGATTCACTCTCTCCTCCTGATTCATCAAAGTTGAGTGGCAGGACAAAAGTCAAGACAATGGATGATAGTAGTGGATGTTCTTGGTGTTTTTGATAGCTGACCAGGCTCTAAGTATTTCAACACACCTTTGCTGTCATCAGAACAAAATATTTACTTTTATCGCCTCTGATGAGGAGAGTCTTCACATACTTGGGAAGACATCTGTCTCTCTTTTTAAAAATTATTTTATTTTATTTTTCTCCAGTTACATGTAGAAACAAGTTATAATATGCATTTTTAAAACTTTGAGTTCCAAATTCTTTCCCTTTTTTCCCATCCTATCCACCTTATTGAAAAAGCAAGTAATTTGACACAGGTTAAAAATATGTAGTCATGAATACATTTCCATAATTCTTCAAAGTTTTTGTGGATCATAGCACTGCTTTTTTGCTTCACTTCAGTTTTGTATTTGAAGATTAAATTTTCTTTTCAGTTCTGCTCTTTTGATCAGGAAAGCTTGAAGGCCCTCTATTTCTTATCTTTTTTTAGGTTTTTTTTGCAAGGCAAATGGGGTTAAGTGACTTGCCCAAGGCCACACAGCTAGGTAATTATTAAGAGTTTGAGCTTGGATTTGAACTCAGGGACTCCTGACTCCAGGGCCAGTGGTACTCTATCCACTGTGCCACCTAGCCTCCCCAAAAGTCCTCTATTTCATTGAAAAATCCATCTTTTCTCCTGAAAGCATATGTTCACTTTTTCTGGGTAGTTAATTCTTGGTTGTGATCCAAGCTCTTTTGCCTTTCTGAATGTCATATTACAAGTCCTATGGTCCTTTAAAGTAGAAGTTGTTAAATTTTGTGTTAATCTGACTGTGATTCCATAGTCTTTCTGACTGCTTGCAATATTTTCACCTGTGAACTCTGAAATTTGACTATAATTCCTCGAGTTTTCATTTTGGGATTTCTTTCAGAAAGTGATTGGTGAATTCTTTCAATTTCTATTATAGTCTTTGGTTCTAGAATATCAGGACAGCTTTCCTTGATAATTTCTGGAAAGATGGTGTCTAGGCCCTTTTAAAAAATATGTCTTTCAGATAGCTCAAAAAATTTTAAATTATGTTTTCTGGATCTATTTTCAAGGTCATTTTTTTCCAATGAGCTATTTCACATTTTCTTCCAGGTTTTCATTCTTTTGGTTTTATTTTATTGCTTCGTGATTTCTCACAAAGTCATGAGCTTCCTTTTGCTCCATTTCATATATATATATATATATATATATATATATATATATATATATATATATATATATATATATATATATATATAAAAGTATTATTTTCTTCAATGATCATTTTATCTCCTTTTTGCATTTTACCAATTACTCTTTTTAAGATATTCTTTTCCTCATTGACTTTTTGTGTCTCTTTTCCCATTTGAACCAGTCAGTATTTTTTCATGTCTCTGCCAAGTTTCTTGATTTTTTTCATGATTTTCCTGCATCATTCTCATTTCTCTTCCCAATTTTTCCTTCTATCTTTTTTACTTAATTTTCAAAATCTTTTTTTTTAGTTCTTCCATGACCTGAGTCCAATTCATATTTTTCTTAAAGGTTTTGGATAGAGAAATTTTGACATCAAAGTGTTTTGAGTGTGTGTTTTGAACGCCCTTAACATTTTAGTAACCTTCTATGGCCAGATTTATTTCTTCTGTTGTTTGCTCATTTTCCAAGTCTATGACTTGATTTTAGCTCTTTGGTAAGGTAGAACTCTGCTTCTATGGTGGAGGATGCATTGTCCTAAGCTTTTGGAGTTTTTTAACAGCTGTTTTCAGAGATACTTCTATGGACATACAAGTGTTCAGTTCTTCCAGAGTGATATGATATTAAGAAAAGTTTTTACTATTCTCCAGACCTGTGCTATGATCTTTGTGTGACCACAAGCACTCCTTTCTACCCTGGAACTGCGAGGAGAGTCCCTGCTTCCATGCAGTGGCAAACTGTTGTCTCCTCTCTTCTCCTCCTCTTCCTGGTACTGTGACCCAGTCTTGCAGTCCAGACCTGAGTGTGTGAAAGCAATAGAGACCTGTCACAGTGATAGCAAAGAGATCCTTGTAATCTCCTTCTAGCCTCCTTACCATTGACAGGTCAAGTTCTGGAAGTAGTTGCCTCCACCATTGATTAAGTGGCTCTCAAAGAGCCACTACTTCTGGTCAACTGTGGCCAGGTCTGAAATGCTGAGACTCCACTTTCACCCTGGTACGTGACAGTCCTTCCAAGTTGTACTTAGATAGTCTGTGAATTGAGAGGTCTGGAAACCACCACTGCCTATTCTTACTGGGCCTGGTAGTCACAGTTTTAGTCTGTGCTACAATATTCTCTTCTCTCACTCCAGTGCAATAAATATTTTCTGCCAATCTTCCAAGTAGTTTTGGATCAGAAACGTATTTCATTCTCTTTTCTGTGGCTTCTACAACACTAGACTTTGTTTAGAGTCATTATTTAAATGTCTATGGAGGGGCTTAGGACAGAATTAGCTTGGTTGGGTCCCTGTCTTTACTCTGACATATTGGCTCCACCTCTGATACAGATATTTTTTAGCATTGTGATGATAAGACCTTTAAGTTACCTCGCTTTAGCCTAACTGCCAATATGATTTTGCAAATGTGATCCCTGTCTGGTTTCTTGGAACTGAAAATGAGAGTTGCATAACAGTTGAAAATCAAAAGTAGATGGGTTGGGGTGGCTAGGTAGCACAGTGAATAGAGCACCAGCCCTGGAGTCAGGAGTGCCTGAGTTCAAATCCAGCCTCAGGCACGTAATAATTAACTAGTTGTGTGGCCTTGGGCAAGACACAACCCCATTGCCTCAAAAATAAGAAAAAGGAGATGGGCAGCCCTGAATAGGGCTCAACAAGAAATATATATATATATATATACATATATATGTGTGTGTATATGTATATATAATATATATATATATATGTATATATATATATATATATATGTATGTATAGTAAATACTTAATAACAGGAAGATAGATCCTGGAATTAACAGGGGGTGGGGTGTTCCTATAGGATGTTAGTTGCTCCTTAAAAGATTCTAAGAAAGTGAGCTTGGCTGATTCTCTTTTCTCCATTCTCAAATATTCTCAAATTCTCTTCTTTGCCTCATTACTACCTGTTTTGTAATATAGTCACATCTAATATCTTCCTCCTTTCATCATAATCTTTATGTAACTATGCTGTACTGCATCTCTATAGTGTTTGTCATAGTCAAGGTCAATAAACAATATTATCATAAAGTGACTAAATAAATTAATTCAATATTAAGCTGCCTGAGGAGTGGACCACAGTGCAGAGTATGGAAGTCATTGGGCCTCTTGCATTTTGCTCTATTGCAAAGACATATGGAGCCTTTTATTAATTTTAGGATATAATATTTTAGGAAGAATATAAATACACCAGAGAAAAATAAATGTAGATAAGTCAGAATAAGGAACAAAATCTTGCCATTTAAGACCCATCTGAATTAACTAAGGATGCTTTTTTATTCAGAAGAGAAGACATTTATTAGGCGTTCAATCTTTCTTTTAGTATTTCATCATCTATCATGAGAAGTTTGGATTAGTTTTCTTCTCTTTTGTCCCAGAATGAAAAGCTAAGGGAATTGTCTAAGTAGCAGAATGGCAAATTTTAGTCCAGATAATAGAAAAACTGACCCAACTCAAATCTGAAGCAAGATCTTTGAGAATCTATGGATTACTATTACTAGTAATAATAAAATAATAATAGCAATAGTGATAGTAATAATAACTAAAATGTATATAGTTCTTTAAATTTTACAAAGAACTTTACAGATATATCCATTTGATATCCACAACAATAATGTGAAGTACTTGCATCCGTTTTTATAGAAGAAATTAAGATTGACATACATTAGATATAAATTCCAAGGATCATGAAAATATTCAATATCAGAAGCAAGATTCAAATTAAAATCTTCCTGATTTTAAGTCAGGCATTCCATCCATTATGCTCTCCACCTGGCTATTTATCTTGACATTTTCAGATGAAGCAAGGAAAATCAGTTATTGGAGATGCTACAGTGTGTTGTTACCTTCTGAGAAAATTTTTGATTCTTGAAGACATAGACCATTCTATTTTTAACTTAGTCTTACTAGTTCTTAAATAGTTCCTTGTACAGAGTAGGTCTTTTGTTGATGTTGTTAAATTGCATTTGACTTATTACATGCCATAGGATTTACACTATGGTGTTAACTTTGGAAAATTACTATTTCAGCATGTACTGATTGAAAGTTAATAATAAAATTCTTACTGTGATTGAATTGGCCTAGAAGGGCATCTTGAAATTCTCCAAAATGCTATATTCTGCTCTGAGAGAAATTTATTTACTAGAAATATCTGACTTAAATGTTCAAGTCACATGAAAATCTTTTTAAGTGCAAAAGTCTAAAAAAAAAAAGAGAAAAAAACATTAGGGGGCAGCTAGGTGGTGTAGTGGATAAAGCACCGGCCTTGGAGTCAGGAGTACCTGGGTTCAAATATGGTCTCAGACACCTAATAATTACCTAGCTGTGTGGCCTTGGGCAAGTCACTTAACCCCATTTGCCTTGCAAAAATCTAAAAAAAAACCAAGAGAGAAAATCTTTTTTATGATTGATGTAAAGTATAATTCATATGGAGTTCATTTCCTACTTGATTTTCAAGGATCTACCAAAAAGAGAAGTTGTGTTATTGAAATGAGAGCTGGAAAGCTTTCATACATTGTGCAATTACTGTTGTATCAGATCAAGGAAAATATGAAGTCCTTAGAGAATGGCAATATATTTCTCTTCTCTCCTCTACCTCAACCTCAGGAACCTCTTCTGGGTTAGAATGAGAATATCCTCTATCCCCCTGTCCCTGCAATCAATTATCAGGCTCTTGATATTCTCATCATCATCATCTCACCCAATTCTCAAAACCACTTTTCTCTCCTGATATCTGCAATATAATTAGAATGGAAGTCCTTTAAAAGTATAGATATTATATGTTCTGTTTAAACAAAAAAATTGCCTGTTGAGTTCTCAATTTCTTGCTTCAATATTCTCTGCATATTTATTCATCAGAAGATATATTTTAACCCAAAGTTCAAGGACAAAGTGATACAAGATATTGGTGAGTGTTTTCCCAATCAATACTATCCAATATTTTGACTTTTATTGTTTTTAAGGACCAAGGAGTATTCATCATTATCATGATGATTCTTTCCAATCATCATCATCATCATCATCATCATCATCATCATCATCATTACTGACCTTCACATAAATCTGAAGGTTTGCAAAAAACTTTAATTATATGTTTTCATCTAAGTCTAGTAACAGCTTTGTAATGGAGAAACACACATTATTTTCCCTATTTTAGAGATTAAATTGAGGTTCAGAGAACTGGCTTATCTGTGGTTATATAAGCTAGTGAATTCCAGTAGAAGACATAGATGACAAGGTCATTCACTGCATGCTGGACCATTGCTAGTTGTCTTGATCTTTGTCTTGTCACTGGAATGCAATGCCTATGGAAGAGAAAATGAGCCTGATGACTTTATGTGACTCTATCTCACTTAAATCCCATGCATGCAACAGGTAAAAATGTCACCCCATGTTAGCACTCTTTGATATGAAGAACAAACAATAAATACTGTGTTGGCTTCTGGGTACCACATTTTAAAGATGTATTGACAAGCAAAGGAGATCAATTAGGGTGCTAAGGACACTCAGATTTAATGAGCTGTATGCAATATACATATAATAAAAGTCTGGTTTGATGGATGAATATTTCTAGAAAGCAGTTTTGTTAATATTAACATTGTATTATCTGACAGCTTTTCTTAAGAGAACCAAAATGTGAAGAAAAAGATACCCAACATGGCTGCTTGCCAAATGGAACCAGAAGAGTAGATTGAATGCCTTGATAAAATCATCTTCAAAGATCAGTCTGAAGAACTTCAAAGCAGGGCAGATTTTCTATAGTGTAATCACTCTTTCAATTTTAAATTCTCTTTCAGAAGTTTTCCAAGTTTATACCCAATGATTTATAAAGAACACTGTTTTCTCCTTGTAGATCATTCTATGAATTATCCCTTCATCTGGAAGAATGCTTTTAATTATAGAAAGAAAAGCAAAAATCTCAGCCATTTGTCACCTTTTTGGAGCTTTTCTTTCACTCCCAGTGGCATATCTGCGACTTTCATTATTGCCTGGACACAATCAAAAAGGAGCCACTAATTAATTATTAGTGATATTCTTTGATAGGTGACTATTGCTGACAGGGTTTCCCACACATGACCTGGTTTTGAAGTATAATTCAAGAAGATCAGAAAACTTTCAGGTTCCATCTGACAGTCTGTTAGTCAATAGAGCTTCTAGAAAGAGGTGACATGAAAGTAATTATTAGGAGAAAGAGTACTGAATTTATTTTCAGAAGTCCTGAATTGAAATTCTGAATTTGCCACTTACTTCAATAATTCACTTAAACTCTATGGGATAGAGTTGGTTAGTCTAAAATAAAGGTTTGAACTCAATGTTCTCTGAGGTCTCTTCCACCCTGTATAGCTACAATTCGAAGTTCAGTAAGTCAGAGAATTCATTATTATATCACATGGACATTCACTAAACCAATTTAGATTATAGACCCTCTGTACCTTAAAATATAGTATTCTATGTATTGCTGAGCCAAAAAGGTCAATTCCATGGAGGTCAGCATTCTGTCAATGAACTTCTCTGAACCTAGGAAAGTTGGTCAACTGACAGAGCACTTGTCTCAGGGTCAAAACTTGTATTCACTTCAATTAAACAAAAAATATTTAAGTACCTACTATGATTTGGTGAAGGACATTATGCTAGATGTCCTGGGGATGCACAGAGGGGAAAAAGGAAAGAAAACAAATATTCCTTAACTTCAAAGACCTCGCATTTTTTTCAAGCATTTACAGTTTTTTAGGATCTGCCAGCAATTAGGGTTTTCTCACATGCCCTTGAGGAAACTCAAGTCATCCCTTAACTATAAGGCAATCTGAGTAAGACTTTAATGGAGGAATTGTAAGTAGTAAAGACTGAAATGAAAGCTTTAGAAAATAAAGCAAAGTTGTCAAAGTTTATCTGCCTTCCTTCCTCCCTCCTTCCCACCCTCCTTCCTTCCTTCCTTCCTTCCTTCCTTCCTTCCTGCCTGCCTTCCTTCCTTCCTTCCTTCCTTCCTTCCTTCCTTCCTTCCTTCCTTTCTTCCTTCCTTCCTTCCTTCCTCCCTCCCTCCCTCCCTTCCTTCCTTCCTTCTTTCCTCCCTTCCTCCCTTCTCTCACTTCCTTGATTCACTTTCAATAAAGAAATCTCTTCCTGGAGGGACCTTTCATAATAATACTTCCCAGAGAAAAAGTTACTTGTCCAAAATCATATAATCACAGAATTCGAATTTAACGAAGATTTGCATTTTCAACTAGTTAACAAATAATAACAGAGTATCTACTGTGGGTTATATACTTTTTTATTTGATAGATCAGTATTCATGGGTCACCATGGAATTATGAACCTGTTCATATTTAGCTCCAGGGACACAAATACTATTTTTATAAACATAGATCAAGGGGTTTGAAGCACATAGGGGGAAAGGGAGTTCAAATGAAAGAAGAACATATATTCATCAGGTTAAATCACTTTTCATGATATGAACCTGATGCTGGAGGGTTAAGTAGTAGGAAGTTCACCTGAGTTGCAATCAGTAGGGAAAGAAAGCTCTTGACTTGATTTTAACTAATATTGCTTAAGTATATGTTTTTTTTTTTTCCTGGAAAACCTCAGAAACTTCAGCAATGATTTTTTTCTTTTGTCTTTTTTTTTCTTCTAACTGTCAATATTTTGCTATAAATATTAAATCACCCTACCCAAGTCATGGTTCTTTTTAGCCAAGTTTGTTCTTGGTCAGTAGGCCAAGTTTGTCACTGCAGTTGTACTTAAAGCCTTTGAACCTTGGTAAGACTTATAAAAACCTGGACTCTTCTAGTATAATCCTTAAGAACCTGAGGTATAAACATTTTCCAATAAATCACTACTCTGATGTTTTAGAATGTATGTGAGTTAAGAGATGGATAATTTATTTCTTGTCTGTGAACCAACTTAGATAAATTCCAAAGATCTTCTGATCTTCCTCAGAATTTTGGTGTACATAGGTTTAGGTATCCATATCCAAATCTATATTCTATATTTCTCTCTCTCTCTCTCTCTCTCTCTCTCTCTCTCTCTCTCTCTCTCTCTCTCTCCACAGATAGATAAATAGATATAGATATATACAAAAATGTATAATAAAGCCACATATACATGTGTGGAATGTAGGTTGTCTATACACACTTAAACCTATGCAAATTAAATGTTTTTATAGGCCTTCATATAAATATGTTCATATTATATAATACTGTGTATATATATATACATTTATTTCATACATGCATGTTCATATGTTTATTGTGTGTTTATGTATATTTGTGCAATTTAGAATATTTTCCATTGTTCAATCCTAAATTTATAGAGATTGTGGAAAGAGAGAAAGAGATGACAAAAGAAAGGGGGAGAGAGAGAGAGATTTCATTGTGCTAACTCTGAGAGAAATCTCAGGTCAAATATTTCAATACAGTCATATTTTAGCTTTGTCCCAGAATAGTGTGACCAAGGTCAGACTATGAATCAATGATGGTACCTTATTCACATGACTATTGATTAGAAATTCAAGTTATTTACTTTTGAATTATGTTTTCTTTATCTCAAGGGATCTGGGATCCCAATAACATGTCAACTCCTTGAGAACAAGGATAGTTCTTTTTTTTTAATCTCCATATGCTCTATACATTCATTAAACATAGTAGGAGATTAATAAATTATGGTTTAATTGAATCTTTGTACAATATATCAGCATTTAATGTCCTATGTAATCAAGAGAACCCATTCATTCAAAAAACTCTGAAATTCATTTTTTACAAAGATTCTTGTTTTGTATTCCTATATGTATTGTAAATAATTTCTATTGAAGTGTGGAGCTTTAACTCTGAGCAAGATAACATACTCTTCTCTTATTAACATATTCCAACAATGTTGGCTTCAAAAATTGTGCCTCAAAATAAAATAAATAAAATAAAATTCTATCCCTATTCCTGGAGGAAGTGCGTGAAGATGGCAACAAAACCCTTTCTAAAGAGAAGAAAGACTTAAAAGATAAAAAATATAGGACTGGATCTCTTCCTTCCTTCAAAATATGTGAATACCAATTCAAACTCAAAACTTAAAATCTAAACTCCTTTATCTCCTTTCATTTGTTATGTTCCTATCCTTCTGAAGCATCACCAGTTAACCTCCCCAACCCCCAAATTTTGTCACTTCAAAGACACCTTCAATTCTTCATGGCCTTTCATCCCATTGAATACTCTGGCATTTGCCCTGTCCTTTGACCCTTGGTCTCTGTCCATTGTCCAGATCTTGGTCATTTTTCTGCTTAACCACTGCAACATTCTCTAAACTGACCTTCCGTTCTCCAGGCTCTCTTCCTAGCTGTCATTTTACCCATATGTGACTGTACCCACTAATTTCTAATACTTTCAAACAGTTCCCTTTCAACCATCCTCGGATCGAGTTCAAATTCTTGACCATGGTTTTGGAAATATTCTTAGTTAAGCCTTATCCTAACATGCCTTCTTTTAAACTCACTATCACCTGACTTTCTAGATCAAATCCAGTCAAACTAATTTTGTAGGACACCTACTCTGGGAAAATTATCATCATTACCATCTACCTTTTGTTCCCCAAGTATGATATCCTCGAAAGTTCTGTCCTTGGATCTCTTATCTGTCCCTATATCCTCTATCTTGATTGCCCTCAAACATTTTCATGTATACAATTTTCCTTATGCAGATTATTCCCAAAACTACAATAATAAACTTGCCAAATTTTATTTTTTAATCTGTTTGGTGGGGAGGGATTGTAAAAAGAAAATCTAAGGACATTTTTGCTTGGATTTTTTGCATGGAAGGCAATGGGGTTAAGTGACTTGCCCAAAGTCACACAGCTAGTTAATTATTAAGTGTCTGAGGTCATATTTGAACCCAGGGCCTTTTGACTATAGAGCCAGTACTCTGTCCACTGTGCCACCTAGCTGCCCTGAAAATCTAAGAGTATTTTGTAAATATAACATTTATAGAGGATTTGATGCTTTTAGATTTATTTCATATACCTGATGCCAGTTGATCCTCAAAACAATTCCTTCATATAGATTTTAAATTTCAACTGTCCTCTTTTTATAAATGAGGAGATTAGGGACAAAAGAGATTTCACACTTGTTTATAGAATGATATAACGAATGAATAACCAAATTTTTGCTTCAATTCAAGATTTTAGAATATTGATATCTTCAACATCTTGCAAAATAATATAAGCAGTAATTGTTTTATTTAGATCATATTCTCATGTTCTAGTGCTGTGTCTTGTCCTTGTGGACAGTACTACTACCTTAGACTATAACTTCATCTGCCTAGTATAATGACAATGTAATTGACTAAAATATAAAAATAATGGACCCCTGCCCAGAAATGGAATGTGTATAACAGAGTCAGGCAAAATGAAGTTGACTGGAGTCTTATAAACACAATTTTAAAAGGGCTTGAAATGAAAGAGGGAGACAAAAAATGCCTATTATAGGGAATATAGGAAGAAAAACACCACTAGACATATCCCCAAATTAATGAGAAACAATCCTGGAAAAGATTCAGTAATAAAATCCACAGCTTCAGATGTGTATATATATACATAGATAGATAGATAGATAGATAGATAGATAGATAGATAGATAAGATAGATAAAAAGATAGATAGATATAATGTGTGTGTGTGTGTGTGTGTGTGTGTGTGTATGACAAATCCATGAAGCCTGGATAACAAGGAATGCAAGCCAAACAGAGAAATTTGACCTTATAATTTTCATTGAAATTTGCAAGCTATAATCCTGTAAGAATAAGGCTCTGGAAATATAATCCTTTATCAAAGAAGCAAGATATGTGAAAGAATGTACTATACTACATTACAGTTATATATAGTTAGGAATATCTTGGTTGATTGGTGGTTGCTGTCATTCATACTCCATGTGAACCAAAATAACATCATTATGTCAAAGGTACAGTATGTCTGACTGACTAGGGCTGGTTGGACAGCTATCAGCTCAGAAGATTCTGCCACAAAAAAGTCCAGATGAACATTTAAAACAGAGATGTATCCAAATCTGAGCATTTCACATTTCTTTTGTGCTACTGCAATTCTGTTTTATCTCATGGATTATAAGGCCTGCTTTGATACAAGCATACTATGTTGGACAGTCCTATACCAATGTGTCCTATGTACCATAATTGATTCCAAAGCTCTTAAGAGATCTTGAGCTGTCCATTGTTTCTTCTGTGTGAGTATATACCTTGTGTAACCCAGAAGATGATAGCATATTAGTGAACATGAGGGGGAAGATAAGTTGAGGTAAAAACAAGTGAATTTGTACTCAGCAGACACTATAGAGCACAATAAAAGCAGAAGCTGCATAAATATGCAGAGATGAGGGATTTCGATTATCCAGAATTCTGATGATACTTTTTCTCTACTCAAATCAGAGCAGCTAACAATTTTTATATACCTTAATACTTTGCAATATAATGTAAGTAAAAATTATTTTATTCATATATTTCCAATTTCTATTGCAATCTTGCACAAGTATTTGTTTAATGTATTTATTGAATTTAATTAAATTAATAATTTCATAATTTTTATCCTAGAAGAATCATTGAGAAGAGTTGCTAAACTGGTTTGTATTCTCACCAATTAAGAAGAACCATGAAGCAAGGAAAGAAAATGAACTTTCTGTTATAATTTTTGCTGGAACAGAGGAAAAATGAATACAAAGTAAAATGTTAAGGCATGATAGATTGTGGAAGAGTAGATTTCCAAGTGATCAGAAAAAAATAAGATCATATGGACTAAAAGTTTATAGAGGAAGCCATTTGAAGAGTGATGACAAGTTTTCAGAAAAAAAATCATTAACACACACAAACACACGAAAACTCTAAAAGAAGTAATTGGATTTATTCTCTAAAGCAACAGATACAAAAATTGAGGAACTCATAAAACAGGCTTATTTTTTTAAAAAAGAGAAAATTGAAGCAGAAGCAGGTAATGGAGACAGTATAAAACTAAGACTACTTATGTGAGTGTACTGAGTGTTAAAGCTCATAACAAACGAAAGTAGGTGAACAAAGAAAAGGACAACAAAAAATGGTGAATATATGTGTATGCACCACTGCTATATTATGGAAAACAAGAGAATCAAAAAAAAAAGCAAAGAGATGATAATGGAGGCTATAAAGAATGAAGATTTTTATTTGTATTCTGATTTTGGTTGGTTTTTTTTTTCGAGGTGAGGGTTATGCCAAGGAGAATAGTCTTTGGACAGGAAAAGGCAGAATAGAAATGGCAAAAAAAGAAATGATATGAAAAGTAAAGAAAGAGAATACCCAGACAATGAGAATGCATACACGCATATATATTATTAAATATATACATATATATTTAAAAGGCATGACTTGTATGATTGCTAAGTTACTGTTACTGATTTCTGAAAAATCATGGAGAGCTCTATAGAATAGGCTGGCAAAGGAAAATAAAGTTGCATTTTAAAAAATTAAAAGTTGAAGAGGAAATTATACCAATTATGGGTCAATAGCTTAGATCTTAATTCCCATAAAAATTATAGCATGTATTTGAAATGAGGTAGAAGTCTAGAATTTATAGCATGCAAGTATGAAGCATGCATCCAATGTGTTTTCTATGAATATACCAAGCAGGAACCATAAAAACATCAAATATTTATGTTTTTAATAACTAAGTAAATAACAGAGAAAATTGAGCTATCGACTTGGTTTCAACATTTCCTCACCAACATAAAGTTATGCCTTTTCACACTAATTGACATACAAACGGGGAAAGGTTATGCTTCAATTAAAGTACCAACAACTCACTCTCCCTAATGTTTTTTAGCTTTAACTTTCACAGATTCTTTAGTACAGTTCTAGAATTCCCTCAACCACTACTACAGTAGTCTAACTAAAGCAATTATTGTCTCTAGGTCTGTCAAGTACCATTATTTTGACCTGCTGTGTGTTATTTTTCAGAGGATTAGAAATTATTCCAATTCTGTTGTTTCTACTTTCTTCTCTCTTCTGCCACTACAATGTGTTTTTTTCTTACTCCAAGAATAGTATCATTCTTTTGTGAATCTATTCCAGGGCAATATGCTTCAGGACTCAGCAACACATTTTGAATGATTCTAATACCATACCAGGTGATGTTCAAAATCACTCAGGTTTTTCCTAAAAATATACTTACATTTTTCCAAAGTTGAGATTTGTCAAATACAAGTGAACTCAAAGCAACAGGGGCAGGGGTTGCTATATTATCCTGAATTTTAAAAATAGAATCTAAAATTTGTTAACCAAAAAAGTAGGGTTGGGGATGAGAAATCTTCAGGATATTTGTGTAAATTGCTAAATTATTATCAAGATTTCACAACCATTTGTACAAGTGTTTGTTGTAGTGTTTGTTGTCATATTTCATAAACATACAAGTTGTTTTGTATTGGGAAGAGTGGAAAGAGAGAAGACCTTGCTTACTTACTACTCTCAAAGAACCTTCTTATCTGGGTTGAAACAAGTAAATTTTTTCTTGCTCCCCCAAGAGCATAGACTATAGCTCTTACTTCTATATGGTCCAGTATATATGATCCAATTCTTCTACAAGATATACAATGATGAATATTTGAGGCTTGAGGATAAACAGAAGCACTGCTCTGCAATCATCATCTGCTAAACATCTCTCAGAAGAACTGGGAGCATCTAAGATGGCTCAGCAGGTAGACCAACAGCCCTAAAATCAGGAGGACCTGAATTCAAATTCCATCTCAGACACTTGTCTGTTGTGCAACCTTGTCAAATTACTTAACCTTGATTACCTTATATCTCCATTCACCCTGATTCATATCTCTCCAAACCCAGATGACTCTGGAGGAGAAAGTGACTTGTGTCTTAGCAAAACACTCCCCCTCACTCAAATTCAGTTCATATGCTTGCTATGGCATCACCTTCATGTCATAGTCTTTGAAGATTATAGGATAATCATTAATCATAAGAATTATGCATATTTCTTGAAGCTTTCATAAACTTCAAGATATGGGAATTTTAGTAGATTAGAAGTTTAATATGCATCAACATTTTGATTTTTCAGCCAGAGAAGCTAATGCAAACCTAGTATTAATAACAATATCAATGTCAGGATTAAGGAGGTTGTAATCCCAATTTATTTTTTCTTTGGTTAGATCAATTGTGCTATTATAAAAATCAGTTCTAGGTATTTTATTTTCAGTAATATTCTGCTGAATTAGAGACTGTCCAAAAGAAGGCAATAAAGCGAGTGAGTGAAGGACTTTCCTTGATATGACATGATAAGAGACTTGAGAGAAGGAATTTATACTGTTTAGTCTGGGAAAGAAAGTCTCAGGTGAATCTGTTATGTGTGTGTGCGTGTGTGTGTGTGTGTGTGTGTGTGTGTGTGTGTGTGTGTGTGTGAAAGAGGTAACTGCTTTCTAATAATAGATATGAGGTGACATAGAAGAGGAATTAAACTGGTTCTATTTTACCTCCATAGTCAATGAGCAGAATTTGCATTTCTCTTTGTTTTTCTGTCTCTAAGCATATATGTATGAATTTTCTATCTATCTGCCTATCACTATCTATAATAAATGATCTATTTAACAATATGTAGATAGGATGTAGGAAATAGTTTCTTAAAATTATATTTGTGCTAATGTGAATTTTTCTGCCTTGGCATATATGTTCTCATTGAAGGACTTAAAACAAAAGTTAGATGATAGCTTATCAAGCATCTTATAGAGGAAGATTCCTGTTCAGATATCAGTTGACCTCAGATATCCCTTCCAACCTGGAGATTCTAAGGTGCATATTGAAAGAAATTTGAGAGTTCAACTCATATAATGCCATATAAGATTTCCAAAGAATGTCCAGTTCCAAAGAACATCAGTAATTATAAAAACCCCATTACTTGAAGATAGGGTCCATAATATATATAAATAGCTTTCAAAGGTTGGAATTTTTCCCATTGTGAACCAAAATTTATTTACTGATATTTTTCAAGACTTGGTGCTAGTATTTCTTCTGGTATAAAAATCAAGTCCCTTCTAGAAGACATGGTCTTAAGCTTCATAGATGTAGAGTCATAGAGAAACCAAGGCTTACTTCATCCAACTATCTCCGTTTTACACATATGAGCTCTATATCTAAGCAAGTATAAGTTAATTGCTTAAAGTCTCATAATTATAGGTTTAAATAAGGATTTTTGAATATAGGGTTGTAGACTCCAAATCTGTCTTTTTTCCTACTACTTTTCCTCAACTACTGGAAGATAGTCGGCATGGAAGCACGCTAGAATGGACCATTCCACTGGAGTGGAGTTACCAGAGAAAACACTCCAATAAATAAAACCTTACTCCAAAACCAAGAAAGATGCCATTAGTTTTCTGAAAAACAGCAAATAAAGACTTTTTATATCCCTCAATTCATAAATTAAAAGTCTCTTTATTATCTCAGGTAAGATTAATGGGCTGCCCATATCTGTATTAGGTCAAAGGATCTATATTCAAGCCCCATGTTTGATGTTCACAAGCTGTGTGTCCCAAAGCAAGTCACTTAACCTCCTTGAGCTTCAGTTTCTTTATCTGATAAAATAACTGTTAACTTATTTATTATCCTATAATATTATGAAGTAATTAGAAGAGACTGAGTTTAGTCCTTCCTTATAGTCATGAATTTCAAAGTGATCTTGTGTAAATCAAATTCCCCATTAGCTGCTCCATTTGGATTGTAGTGTTACTTTACAGCAATATCATTCTTAGCCTAGCTGATATTCAATTTATTTCAATTCAATAAATGTTTATTAAATGTATACCATATGCAGAGTATCATATTAGTTATTATGGAATCCAAAAGACAAATCAAAACTCCTAATTTCAAGAACATTGTGTTCTTCTGGGGAAAGTGGAAGGGGGTAGTGAAAAACATGAACAAAGATATTATGAAGATACACTAGTTTCACTAGTTTGATCATTTCCTAGGGTAGGGAAATGGGACAGGAACAACCATTTATTAAATTCCTATTAAATGACAGACACTATGCTAAGTGGTTTACAAATACTATCTCGTTTTTTATCTCACAGAGTGAGGAAGGAGAACAAATAATAATACAATGTATTATATAAAGGTAATTAGTGAAAATATCCTAGAGTTCAGGAGAAAGAATCTTGCATGGTCCTGTGAAGCTCCATACACCTTCATGCATACTAATGGATCAGGTTTACAATCTTGTGCATAAAATACAATATACTTCTTGGTCTTCATTTGTGTCATCTTCTCTTCTCTGTTTTATTTTTCTCTGACATGCTAGCCTTTGATGTCCTTGCCTGTTAAGGTGTAAAAAGACCAGAGGAGGGCAGGCAGGATCTAATTTAAAAAAAATCAGAGACAAGAGAGTCATCCTGGAAATGTGTCACTGAAATCAGAAAACCAGAGGACAAGGAAAATGAGAGGCCATTTTTGGTAAATCACTGATTTCATACCCACTGTCTGCCCCCTATATGCCACTCTTTTGTCAAAATGCCTAAGAGAACTTGACCTAAAAATAAAAGTGGAAATGGTTATCCACTAATCAGTCACAGAGTATAACTACAAATTAACCATGGATTTTGTCCTGTTGTTTCCTCTGGCTATGCAAGAACAATATTCCCCCAGTGAACAATCCAAGAAGAAAGCAAGTTTAACAAAATACCAGTTAGAAAGTCAGATGACCCACCTGGAAATCCGTGAGGGAAGGGCTAGGTTTTTTTGTGATTTGAATTGGGGTTTTTTTAATTTCTATTTTTCTGTCTGTAAAAGCAACAACAAACAACTGTTATCTGCCTCACCAGGGTGTGGGAGGACAGTGTTCTACAAATGTGAAGCATTTCTATTTTAAGTTCCAGTGTCACCAGTGGAGAAATGGTGGGTGAAAAAAGCATAGTGTAGGTTTGCAGATTCAACACTAGGCTTTTTGCCAGACACTTCCCAAGTCAAAGATGCTGAAATTGCAAGCAGTCTATTCTCAGTTATCTGCATGCAGCATGAAGTGATCACTTCTAGCTGTAATTTAATATGGAAAAATATGTCTTTCAGTTAATTCTAAGAAACCAAGTTCAGGTGTACGAGATGGGTGGAGGCATGGATAGACAATTCAGTCTGAGAATATGGCAGGGAGTTTAGTAGATTGTAAACTCATTATGAAACAATATTATTCAATGGGAGGCTAGCAATCTAATGCATTCTAGAGCTACATGAAATGAGACCTAACTTTCAAGAATAAGGAAGGGATTGTTTCACTGGAGTTTGTTCTGGTCAGATTTTATGGAGAGGAGATAATCAGTTTGAGGCAGCAGACTTTGGGAAAGACATTCTGAAGAGAATTCAGAAGAGGTTAACTGGAACTGACAAAGGGTTATATCTATGAACCTCATTTGAAGGAACTGAGGATGTTTAAAAAGACTGAGAGATTAGAAGATACTTGTCTTCAAATACTAAATTAAGCATTTTACTGTACCCCCACACAACTGAATTCAAGTAATATATGAGAGCTACAAAGAGATCAGAAAAAAATCTTCTTAATATTTTAAATGAATTTATATAATAAAATGTTTAATATTCAATAACATATAATAATGCATAACAATATAAATAATCATTGAGCTATCTCAACGTTGATTAGATTGTTTTGTGACATAATGAGTTCCAGCTCACTGAAAGTCTTAAAGACTGTATGACCACTAATTGGGTAGGTTATTAAGGGAATACTTGGGTGGCGAGGAGGGTGTGGGTTGGCCTAGATAGCCAATGAAGTCCTTTCATATTCTAAAATTCTATAATCCTATGATTTTATGATCTTAATCTGACTGAAATGATGGTACATGGTTCCTCCCTCTGATCTGTCTAAACAGTAGTCTCTTTTGCATCTTCCCTAGGCACCTTTCCATGTTGTTCAATCATTTAGTTGTATCCTATTCATTTGTGAGAGGTTTTTTTTTTTGGTTTTTCAGGGTTTTTTTGTTTTTCTGTTTTGGGTTTTGGGGTTTTTTAATCAAAGAGCAGTTAGACATTTCCTTCTCCTGTTCATTTTACAGATGAGGTCAAGATGATTAAGTGACTTGCTCACACAGCTAGTGAGTGTTTAAAGTTGAGTTTGAAATGAGTTTTTCCTGATTCCAGGTTCAGATCTCCATCCACTGAGTCATTTATAAAATCGTTTTTTGAAAATGCAAACTATTTGCCTTTAATAAGCTGAAGCATGCAATCAACAATAGACATTTTTTGTAAAATGCACCAAAAATATTTTTGAAGAGATATATTACCTGAAATGATATGAGCCAATTGAAGAGTGAGAGTAAGGAGTATGGCATAACATTGGGATAGTCCATCTTTTATATGATAATCATGTCATGTCAGCATATTTCATTATGAAACTTATGATTCAACTGGATCATCAGTTCCTTAAGTGATGGAGTTCTACATCATTTACCTATATCACTAATATCAAGAACAAAGTATAACAAGTCCTCACACATTAATAACATAAGGAAAAAAAGGAAAGACTGGATCAGACGATCTCTATCTCTTTTCCAGCTCTAATGTTTTATGACTAAGGCTATAATGGCAAAGATAAGTTAGCCATAGGCACAGGCCAGCTGAAATTATATGTTTCCATTGTGCCCATGGTGATAACTTCTGTAATAAATTCTCTATTCACTTGTCTTTATTTCATTACAAGAACACCATTAATGTGTGTCTCTGATTCACCATTGATTAAAAAAAAAGAATGGGAATATTTCCCTTACTGGTCTTTATAAACATTAACTCATTAGCCCCTTAAATGTCCTCTCTGAACCAGGTGGCAAATACTGTTATCCACATGCTACTGATGGAAAATGTGACACATCAAGGAGACCTGGTGAGTCACCCATCCATCAGATAACAAGTCAGGGGCAGAGCAGGGAATCTAAATGAGTTTTCAAATAAGGTTTGCAAATGAATAATGTCTGGGCTTTTTCTGAGAAAACCAAAGAATATCTCCTTCCACAGATTCAAGATTCATCAAAGAAAGATCATGCTTTACTTCACACTTTTCATTCTCTAGGGACTTGATATTCCAAAAGAGATTATAAAATCATGTAATTGATTTTTAATCAAATGAAATAATAGATGTAAAATGCTTTACAAAACTTAAAACATTACATATGAGTGAGTTTTTAGCAATAAATTCATCACAAGTATAATCTGGGGCTAACTCAGGATCTTGCCATATGAGGATCTTATGCCAAAATGAGAACACCTAGATTTTAGAAGAGAAACTTATAGGGAGAAATGATAGTAATCTTCAAATATGTAAAGGGAAATCATGTGCAAGATGGCTTACTTTGTTCAATTTGTCCCAAGAAGGCAGACCTAGGAATAATAAGTAGAAGAGGCAAATATGAGTTTTCATAAAAAATAGAGCTGCTCATAATCAATCAATCAATCAATCCATCATAAGTTTTTTAAGCCTCTATTATATACCAGACAATAGATTGAATATTGAGGAGACAAAGACAGAAATGAAACAATTCATTACTCCAGGCTTTACCATTCTAACTAGGGTGACAGTCATGCATATGTTACTCTATAGAGATATTGGCAATGAAGTGATGCAGTAGGTAGTCAAGTCAACCTGAGTTCAAGTTCAATCTCAAGACACACTGTAATCTTGGATAAGTCACTTAATGTCTGCCTTCATTTCTTCAGCTACAAAATGGAGGTAAAACAACTAGGTGGTACAATGGATAGAGTGATAAAATTGGAGTTAGGATGACTCATTTTCATCAGTTTAAATCCAACCACAGATGCTAGCTAAGTGACCCTGGACAAATCACTTAACCCTGCTTGCCTTAGTTTCTCATCTGTAAAATGAGTTGGGGAAGGAAATGATAAACCATTCCACTATCTTTGTCAAGAAAACTCTAAATGGAATAACAAAGGGTAAGTCATATACAATTAAAATGTTTAACAACAACTACATCTTGCAGGATTGCTCTGAGGATAAAATGAGAAAATAATTGTAAAATTCTATGGTGGGTGCTATATGAATGCTTATTCCCTTTCCAATCATATAGGAGTAGGGGATAGGACTGGTAAATTCATTGGCACAGAGAGTTCTCAGTGAGGAAATGTCCTTAATCATCTCAGATAAGAGCCTTTTTTCCAACAGATTCCTAGAGAATTATCTTGATCCTGGAGAGCTTAGAAGACTTGTCCAGGATCACATAATTACTGCTAAAGTAGGGAATTAAACTTAGGTCTTCCTGGAATTGAGGTCAACTCTATATCTACTATGTAATGTTATAAATACAAAATAAATAAAACAAATACAAAATTGTTTTAGATTGGGAGGCTGTTGACCATCTGGGGCAATCAGGAAAAGTTTACTGGATAATATGGTGCTTGAACTGCGTTTTGAAGGTAAGAATGAACTCCAAGATGCAAAGGTGAGGAGGGAATGCATTCCAGATGTGTGGGGGATGGAGGATGAACAGGATGATAGAACAGAGATGAAACAATGTTAAACCAATGGAATAGGAAGTTTTGGGAGGTAAGTAGTCTGCCCTTCATTGGAAGTCTTCAAGCAGTAGCTAAATGATGACATGTTGAGTTATTATAGAGAAGTCTTTTCAGAGACCTCACACCTGTTGAAGGATTATGCTATTATTATTTAAAATAATTTAGAAAGAATTTAATCTTCAGTGATTATATCATATTTTTTGCATGCTCTTTAAGGCATCAAAACTTTACTCTGAAAGTTGATTCAGTCTTGGGAAACAGCCCAAAATCATTCAGAGTCATCTAGTTAAGAATGTGGGAAGATGAATGCTATCATTTTCCATCAAAACAAAGTTTGAGGAGGAGGGTGCTAAACTATGAGAAAACTAATTCTTCCTCATTTTGGTAATCTAATTCTAGAGTTGATTTCCAAAGAGGATCACCAAAGATATTTTGAACAAAGAGAATACTATTGGAGTAAATGAATAACTGCACTCATTGATGGCTTTGAAAGAACCAACTCTTATTTGGAAAAAAAAAAATATGTTCCAATAGATATTAAATCTCATTATTTTATAGTCATGACTCATTTAAATTCAGTAGATTTATTAAATGTCTATTTTGAATGCAATTATCCACTTGATCTTGTGGAATGTATAAAGATGATTGACAGCTCCTTTCCTCAAGAAATTTACCTTCTACTGGCACAGGTAAATAATTTGTGGTCCTTTAATACAAAATAAAATGAGATAAGTTTATGCATAAGAGAAGTGTCATTAAAATTACATATAAATAAAGAGGATAGAATAACTATTTTTTAGCAAATGGAATCAGAAAAGCCTTCATTGTTGAGAAAACAATGCGCTTGAGCTGAGCTCAGTAGGATTTAACATGCCAATATGTGAGGAAGTCCATTTTAAGCATACAGAGTAGTATAGTTTGAATAATGATGCTGAATGGGGAAAAAACAGGGTACGATCAAAGAATGACAAGTAGACAGGTTTAGTTGGAGAGTAAGTGGGTGCATAGCAGTGAGTTGGGGCGGGGTGAAAGATGAAGATAGGAAAGCTGATCATTTTTCTTTCAGGAATTACATTATACCCAGATATACTAGGACTATAACTTGAATTCATGTCTCCTAATTCCAAGGCCAATCCAGCCCATTACTAGTTCATGAAGTCATTTATGAAGAAGACAGGATCTCTCTCTCTCTCTCTCTCTCTCTCTCTCTCTCTCTAGAATTCTATACTGCCAACACGTTAAACTGTTTTCCAGTGTTATTAGCATAGGAAATCCCCTGTATTTTGTATAAAAGTGAATGCTGCATTGTGCTTATCTCAGGGTATATTTAAATCTAATGTTGGGAAGAGGAAAACCCAACAAAAACAACTTAAAACATTTCCTTTGCCAGTAATGTTCATTATGGTCTCCCTGAAGCTTTGGGACTTTGCAGTTGAGGAAGAGGAGAAAGGGAGAGGAGAATCCTCAGATGATAATGCCCTGATCTGATCTCATAATCCAACTGCTCCTCTTCTGTACTTAATATATTGTAATGCATATTATGTCCATCCAAGCCTGTTTTCTCACCCGTATTGGGATACAATATCCCATAAGGAAACCAACTACTCTCTGTAACCACTACATGATTTCCAACAAGTTGCCAGTCACCTCTGCATGAAGGCTTCCAGTGGCATAGAATTCACTACCTAATGTTCTATTTTTAGGCAACTCTAATTGCTAGAATATGCCTCTGTATGACTTTCATCCATCTGTTCTAGTTCTTTCCTCTAGAGTCAAGTAAGGTAAATCTTAGTGAGTATCCTTAAACTATCCCTTCAAATATATATACTATCATAAACATAACTTAAATAAGATCTAATGTTTAAAGAAAACTTATTAGATTATCTAAAAAAGCTCCTTTCCTACATTTTACAGTTGAAGAAACTGAGGTCAGAAAAGGGAAGATACCAGACAATGATTGTATTCATGTATAGTGGGAGAAGGGAGATTGTGAGTATAGCAAAGGAGAAACCATATTTTATGTATCTTTTTATCCTCATTAGGATGAGGCTCATTATAGCTTCAATCAGTACTTTACATATAACAAAAGCAAGAATTCACAGTAGTTGCTAAGTGATTGATTGATTTTTGTGTGCAGGTCTGTCTGTGTGTGTGTGCACACATGACACGTGTGCATGTGTGCATATATGGGGATGTGGGGAGAGGTTATATGACATTATTTCTCTTTTCTCATACTACTCAAATTGTTGCAGCAGATGCCATTATAATGAAAATATGCCTAAAGAGGAATCAGGACAAAAACCTGGGTCTCTTAATTCTCAGAGAAATTTTATTCTCTTTTGACACAAAATCAATCACTTCAGTGAATGGTGCCAATTTGGTCACATGGGGTTTTGTTAGTGGATAAAATATTCTAAGAACATCCATTTACTTATTTTTTTCTAATTTTCTTTTGGTACCCTATAGACCTAGTCTATACAATAATAGAAAAATAAGCTATGATTACATTTTTTAAATTTCTACATTATTATGAAACTTAATTAGATGGCTTTGGACTTCCTCTCTCCATTATGCAATTTCCCCATCAGTAGATTTCATTATAGTGAAATACATGAGGTTATCAGTATTTTTTGGTTGTACTAAAGTTCTGTTGTCTGGAATATTTTTTTTCCTTAATCACTGATCCATTGTGTAAGGCTTGAAAAAATATTATGCATTAAGACCTCATTAATACAGCCAACAGAGTAAGGGAAGACAATCAATTTCTGATAAATCTTAATTAGTGAATATTGCAGAATAAATCACCTTAAAGTATTAGAGTAAACAAATGCAAAGAAATTTAAACAAATAAATAAAAATCCAGTATACATTAGATAAGGAAGGTATGTAATAAAATTTGTGAAATATAACTCCAATCTCTAACAGTTTATATTTTAGATGAAGGATGTATTCAGTGTGTCCCAAGCATTGTGCCAAGGTCTGGGTATACAAATACAAGTTAAAATAGAATTTCCCTCAAGAAGTTTATGTTTTAATGGGGAAAGGAAATACAATAAAGATAATTGAAAAGGGGAGAGGGATTCAAGCTGGGCATGTAGTTCCAAGAGTCAGTAGCTAAGCCAGGTGGAAATGAATATGACTGGATGGGTGTATATTCCCTCCATCAACTGTTTCAGGGAGTAATTTACTAATGAGAGATAAAACTGGAAAAATAAACTATGAAGAGCCTTGAATGCTAAACTAAGGCCTAACCATTCATTTGGCATGTTACATTGAGTCCCTTGAAGGTTTTGGAATTGGGCACTTGATTAATACATGCAGGAATGCTCTGAGCATTAATCAAAAATGTGGACCATTTTCCTTAAATTTGTTATTTTCTCTCTTCCCACAGCCCACTCAAGTATTACTAATGTTCATGAGGATTTGATGAGTGCACCAAAGAAGAAATATACCTGATTCCTGGACCTTTGCAACTTTAGTGATATAGAGGTTTCATGAGTCAATCAAAAATCAATATGTATTTCAGTCCTTTTCAAGCCAAAGACTATCTTTGCAGTATTAGAATTAAGACAACTTGTAGACATTTAAAGAAATAAATAAGGCATATATGATCACAGTTTTGAGCTAAAAGAGAATTAAAAGTCTTCATGGTTCAACTAGTTAATTTCATAAATGAGGAAACTGAGACAAAGGGATGATCAATGACTAATTTGTTATAGGTCATATAAATAGAAAGTTGAAAGTTGTTAGCATAGATGTACATGCAGGTTGTGTGGATTGTATTTGGGAGAAAGCTGGCAATGCAGTGAAAAGAATGTTGAGTTTGAAGTCAGGAAGACCCAATTTCAAATTTGGCTTCAGATATTTATAAGCTCTATGACTCCAGACAATCACTTAACTCCAGTTTCCTCAAGTGTAAAAATGGGGAATATTATGGGAATATATGAGAATAAAATGAGCTATTTGTAAACAGCCCTTTCATAGTACCTGGAACATAGGAGCAGCTATATAAACACTCATTTCTTTCTATCTTCCTTTCATAAACACTAATATCTCCAAAACAAATGTTTTTGGATTTTAATTTAATCTCAAGATTTTCTTTTAGAGATTATTATATTATGGTTAAATGGCATTTTTCTATAGTTAATAAATTTAAATATCTTTTATGAAAGCATACCCAATAAATACTTAAAAAATTAAAAAAACCCTAAAATTCCCTGTATCCTTTCCCTAATCATTTTTTGTACATGCCAGAGGATCTAGGTTCCTCTACTTTAAATCTAAAGTTCTTTCCCTTGTACAAAGAGGAGGAAATTGAGGAACAAATTTGCATAAGCTTCTAAGCTGGACTTCTTCTACCACCCTCCCTTCCCTCCCCCTCCCCATGTCAGCAAGCAATCTTATATAGATTGTATGTCTATAATCATATTTAATACGTTTCTATATTGATCATGATGTGAAAAAGAAATTAGAACTAAGGGGAAAAATCATGAGAACAAAATAAAAAACATAAAAGGAATTTTAAAAAAATATATATGCTTTGCTCAGCATTCGAACTCCATAGTTTTTTTCTCTGGATGTCGATATAGTTTTCCATAACAGATTTCTCAGGATTGTCTTTAATCACTGAACCTCTGAGAGGAAATGCCTTCATTATGGTTGATCATCTCAAAAGTTGCCATTAATATATATAACGTTCTCCTGGTTCTACATTTATGTAACATTTTAAGTTTGCAAAATACTTTACAAATATAATCTCCTTTTAGCTTAGCAATAAACCTGGGAGCTGGGTACTATAAGATCGTTTTGTAAATAAGGAAACTTAGGCAGACAGAGATAAAATGAGCTGTTCAGGTTTACTTAGCTAGTCTAAGGACTATTTTGAAGTTAGTCTTTTTTAATCTAGTCCAGAGTCAACATCTAGTGTAAGAGTTTTTAATTTAGGATTATGGGAAAAAATGACAAAAACAGTATAGCATCTTTTGCCAAGAAAATCCCCTAGACAGTATGGTCCACAGGGTGACTGAGAGTCAAACTCAAAAGCTCAACTGAACAAGAACAACCTAAGATTATGGGTGAATAGATTTCAGGAAATGAAATTGAATCATGTATGTGTGTGTGTGTGTATGAATGTATATTTATATGTTCACATATAAATTTGCAACAACCTGGTTTTCTTTATAATATCATGCCTTTTATGTTTTTAAAAGGAGTATGGTAAGAAAGGATCTATAAATTTCATCAGACTGCCAAAGGAACTCATTATCAGGGAGACAGAAATTAAGTGATTTGACCATGGTCCCACACTTCTGAGACTGAATTTGGACTCGGGTCTTCCTAACTTATAGTTCTGTTTTCTATACACCATAACATCTAACTGTAAGAAAGTTAAGAACCTTCCACTTCCAATTTCATAGATGAGGAAACTGAGGTCTAGTGACATGTCCAAATATCAAAGATACTACAATATAACAAAACACCAGAGCTGAAAGGATGCTTAGAAATCCTCAAGTCTATCTCCTTCCTTTTATAAGTGAGAATACACTAAGTAGAAAAGTAAAGATAAATAGAATGACAGAAACCAAGATCATCATTTCCCCAGATTTCCACAGGTTACCTCTCTTGAATAACCTTGCATATGAGCTCCAGAAGTTTATAGACCTTTGAATTGTATCAAGGGAGAAGTCCTGTAAAGGTTTGCTTTTGTGAAATGAACTGCAAGTGTACCTTGGCTCTACTCTCAAGTCCCATTCCTTCTAGAGGTATAACTAGAAGATAAAACTTTAAACCATCATTTTGGAATTGACTATTAGAGTAATAAGGCCATTGTTTCCTTTTCCTTTTCAAGTACTGGAAAAAGTTGGACTTTGAAATGTCCCATTCATGACTTGGCAGCTGTGATCATACAGTTTTTGTTCTGCTTCTAAGAGTGTGAGTGTGTTTCTGAACTAAGCAAATTTGCATATAATGTGTGTTACTTGTGTCCTGGCCAAATCATTTGATTTGAAGTTCAAACTGTTTGTTAACCTGAGGCTGGAACCCCGCTGGGAAATTGGGCTTTCTCTCTCATTTCCTTAGGCTGCTTTTCAGGTGTATAGACCTCCCTCTCACTGAACCATGTCCAGCCTGGCACAATTACCAACAATTAATGAGTTCTCACAGCTAGGGCCCCAGAAACTAAAGGAAGGATGAATCATGGGCATCATAATGAGTCAAACAGAAGGGGGCCTAGAGCTAATCTGGCCAGACCCCACATGGCACAACCTCTTCCACAGACAGGGTGAAAGCAAAGCACCAAGAAGGCCCCCTGGCAAAACAGTCTTCTCTTTAGAGAGTAGGAAAGGAATTTTAATATTTCCAATGGATGTGATTATTTGCTTCCTTATATCATTTCCTCTTTATTTAAACAATTTTATCAGAAACATATCTGAGTTCTTGCTGAATAAGTTTATCAAGGGAGAAGACCCCTGGAATTTGTAAACAAAAGTTTATCCTTTAATGACTATATAAATATTCAAGAATGCATGGAAATGTAAACTAATATCTGAATTGTGCCAAATACAGGTCCTGCCAGACCTGCTCTCTTGAATAGATAGGGATCATTTTAAATTAGGACATTAATTATATGCAAAAGCTTAATAATGCTATTTTGCATCTATAGCAATAATCACAGTGAAGCAGGAATGCAGAATGGATAAAAAGCTAACCTTGTAGTCAGAAGGTCCTGGATATTAGACCTACTTCTGATACATTTTGACTGTATGACCCTGAATGAGGCACAACTTTCAATATACCCGGCAACACTATAAAATTCAAGTTGGAAAGCAGTTTCTGATCCTATATCAAGAAAGGGATATTTCTATACTTATCATGTCATAAATATGGAGCAAATAATGATCACAACTGCATGTTGTCATATAATTCTTTGTTTAAACAGTACTTTTCCCATATCAATGCTATACTTTATCACTGACGCGAACTTCATTTTATACTTGATATTGTTTTTACATCACCTTCATTTCTGAATCTATCTTTTCCTCCCCTCTTTACTACTTATTCCCTAAAGCCATTTCTTGTAATAATGAATAAAATAAAGGAAGAGAGACAGATAGAAAGAAGGAATAATGAAGGAGAAAGAGTCAGAGACCAAGAGAGAAGAAAGAGGAAATAGACAGAGAGAAGAAAGAGACAGATAGACAGACTAGCAGAAACAGAGACAGGGGGGAGAAACAGAAAAAGGGGAGGAAGCATTAAAAAAGAGGAAATCAGAGAAAGCAACAGAGAGAATGAGATAGCATTTCAGCAAAATCATTCTAATCATCAAACAAGTATAATAGTATAGGATCAATTACACATCTATTGTCCTCCATTTCTACAAAGAAGGGAAAGTGTGTCATTTTCTTTTTTTTAAAACTTACTTGATCATTGTAATTGTAGAATATTAAGTTTCACCAAAACAAAGAAAATTATAAGCCAATCTCCCAAATGAAAATTGATGCAAAAATTTTAAATAAACTACAGCAAGTTACTACTCGGATAATATACCATGATCAGGTGGGATTTATACCAGGTAGGCAGGGAGGGTTCAATATTAGGAAAGCATTCAACATAATTGAACATATCAATAGCAAAATGAACAGACAGATATCATATGATTATCTCAATAGATTCTCAAAAGACCTTTGGAAAATAGAAGCCATTCCAATTAAATACCCTAGAAATTTTAGGATTAAATTGAATTTTCCTTAAAATAGTATCTGTCTAAAACTATCAAAAATATTATATGAAATGGGGATAAACTTGGAGTATTTCTAATATAATTGGGGGTGAAACAAGGATATCCATTATCACCATAAATATTCGGTATTAGAAATACTAGCAATTGCAATAAGAGAAGTAAAAGTAAGTGAAGTAATCAGAAATGGCAATGAGAAAGCAGTTTTCACTCTTTGTATATGATATGATGATATATACTTAGAGAACCTGAGAAAATCCTCTAAAAAGATCCTTGAAACAATTAAAAAATTCAGCGAAACAGCAAAAAAAGAAAATAAGCCCACATAAATAACGAACATTTATATATATATATATATATATATATATATATATATATATATATATATATATATATATATATATATGAACAAAGCCCAAGAGCAAGAGATAGAAATAGAAATTCCATTTAAAGTAACTAAACAACATTAAATACTTGGGAATCTACCTCCCAAGATAATCCCAGAAACTGTATGAACATAATTATAGAACACTTCTCACCCAAATAAAGTCAAATCTAAATAATTGGAAAAATGTCAATTACTCATGGTTAGGTCATGTTAAATATAACAAAAATGACAATTGTACCCAAATTAAATTATGTATTCTGTGCCATACCAATCAAGCTACCAAATAACTACTTTACAGAGCTAGGAAAAAATAGTAATAAAATTCATATGGAGCAACAAAAGGTCAAGAATAGCAAGGGAATTTATGAAAAAAAAAATGTTATGGAAGGTGGCCTAGCTCTACCATATCTAAAATTACACTATAAAGTGACAGCCATCAAAACTGTCTGGTATTGATATAAAAATAGAGTAATTTATCAGTGGATTAGGATAGGTTCAAAAGAAACAATAGTAAATGCCTACAGTTATCTAGTGTTTGACAAACCCAAAGACATTAACTTCTGGGATAGAAACTCACTATTTACCAAAAATTGTTGGGAAAATTAGAAAATAGTTTGGCAAAAACTAGGCATGGACCCATATCCTATAACCTAACCAAAATAAAGTCTAAATGGGTATAGGATTTAGACATAAAGGGCAAAAAAATTGATAAATTAATAGATCAAAAAAATAATCTATCAGATCAATGGAAATGGGACAAATTTATGACCAAACAAGAAATAGGGTACATTATAAACTGCAAAATGAATGCTTTTGATTATATTAAATTAAAAATATTACACTTATAAAATCAATGCTACCAAAATTAGAGGAAAAGCAGAAAGCTGGGAAAGAAGGAGTATGAAAAAGGTCTCATTTCTAAAATATATGGAGAACTGCATCAAATTTATAAGGTTACAAGTTATTTCCCGAATGATAAATGGTCAAAGGATAGGAATATGAAGAAATGAAAAAATGCTCCAAACTATTATTGATTAGAGAAGTACAAATTAAACAACTTATCACATCACACATATCAGATTGGTTAAGATGAGAAAAGGGGGAAATGATCGTTGTAGGAGAGGTTGTGGGAGGATTGGGACATTGATGCTTTTGCTGGTGGAGTTGTGAAGTGATCCAACCATTCTGGAGAGCAATATGGAGCTATGCCCGTAGAGCAATAAAACTATTTATTTCTTTTGACCCAGCAATTGCAATTCTAAGCCTATATCCAGAAGAAATCAATAAAAATAGGAAAAGGTCTACATGTTCCAAAATATTCATAGCAGTTCTTTTGTAGTGACAAAGAGTTGGAAATTGAGGGGATGCCCATGAGTTGGGGAATGGCTAAACAAGTTATGACACATGAATACTATGTAATTTCTTTTCTGTTAGAAACCATACATAGTCAGACTATACAGAAGCATGGAATGATTTATAGGATCTGGTGCTTAGCAAAGGGAGTAGAACCAAGAGAACAATGTACAAATTAGCAATATTGTGAGATAATCAACCTTGATGGTAGCAGTTCATTTCAGCAGTTTAGAGAGCTAGGAAAACCATATTAGACTGTCTATGTACAATGTTATCCCCATCCAGAGGAAGGGAAAAAACCCTTCAGACTCTGGTGAACACTTCATAAAAATTATCTCTTATGTATCTCTTTCCCTTAATATAGAAAATGACTAATCTGTAAACATGTGTATCACAAATATATATTTACAATGAGGGGAAGATGATGGGAAGAGAGAGTGGAAGGAAATTTTGTAACAAAAATATACAGATGCATAAGGATGAATGTTGAAAACTTTTATATCATGTATTTTTAAAAATAAAATATCAATGGAAATAAGAAAGAAAACATTGTTTCAATTCTTGTCGTGTTACCCTTCATCACAGGACATTTTTCATTTTGCAAAAGAAAGAGAACCAATATAAAAAATTGTGTTCTTTACGTGATTTTTTCTATCAAGCAGGAATTGGATGCTCAGATGGAAATGAGGGGAACATTTGGGGAAGCAGTTGAATCTGTGATAGAAAGGTATGGGAAAGCCAGCATAGTACAGGAGAACAGATTTAAAAAGACTCAGAAAAAGAATAAAAATAATGATGCTCAGTCATAAATAATCCATGACCTTAAATTCTACAAGGAATGTCAACCTAGGAGGGAAAGGAAGTTCTCAAGATCGCAAACCTGGAGACAGAAAGATAAATAATTCCTAGGTGGAGGGAAAGAACCGCTACTTTATCATAGGGGATACAGAGGATACTGGTTAACTAGCTTGAATTTCAAAAAAGGCATAGTCCAAAGATGGAAACAAGGATAGGTAACAGAGACGGAACCTAATGTGTAGCACAATCCTAGGGGAATAGTGTTAGTAGTACAAATAAGAATTAACTGAATAAGACGTGAAGAAAGTTCAAGATAACCAAAAATATGTTGCATTTTTTTAACCTTATTGGAGAAATTAATCAAGAAACATATATTAAGTACCTAGGGATGCTAAAAAGAGGCAAAAGATAGTCCCTGACTTCAAGAAATTTACAATCAAATGGGAAAAAAGGGCTTTAAACAAGGAGTAGGAGAAGGATAATATAAAAACCACATTCAACAAAGAGAAGTTAGAACTTCTTTATTTTTATTTTTCTTCTCTTCTCTTTCAAAGAGAATGATCCTGTTCCTAGAAAGGGCAGATCCGTCAAGGTCTGAGAATTGATAGAAAACTCAAGATAAATAAGAAGCTTTAAGTGATCACATACCTGCTTTTAATAAAATCAAGGTAGGGAGCCCAAATGAGTCACATTCTAGGGTATTAACAGAATGGGCAATGGTGATTACAAGACACTCTCAGTGATTTTTGAAATATCGTGGACAACAAGAGACAATACAAGAGTGGAGAAATGAGCAATTGGCCCAAATTTTTAAAAGAGAATATAATTAGGGGCACTAGAAAATACTTAAAACTAGCATTGGGGAGGGTAACTCTCCTATACCAGGTTTGTTTCTTTCAAATTTTTCTTTCAAGGACCTGCATATGTAAATTTTAGTTCAACCTCAATCCAAATTGTCACAGTTTTCAAATGACTGGGCTCAGAATTAATGAGGTGTTTCTAAACTGTTTGTCTTCTTGCAATAGATAAATGTTTTTCTTTAGTAACATATATTAATCTCCCTAAGTCACCTTTGCTTTTAAAAATAAAATACACTTTTGAAAAAGCCATAGGTTGAATGCATCAGTATGTTGTGATGGGAAAGGATGAGTTGCTGCCTAGCATCTTCCAGAAATCAGGACATTAGCAATCAGTCAGACAAAGAGACCTGCATCATTGCTATCACCAGACTGTCACCAGGCAACACTTAAATTCTATTCCATATCCATCTAAGCATTATTTCTCCTTAGCTTTGTAGTCTTTCAGCATGAGGTCCCTCCTCTTCTGGTTCCTCTACAAATATCATAACTCATGGAGGTAGAGAAATCTCTTTGGACTTAAATAAATCCCCCTATGCAAAAAAAGGGGAAGCTGACTATCCACTGAATTGTTAATAATGGCACTGTGCAATGGATAAGGAGTTGATTTTTCTTTGTATTCAATACTCTGACCCTTTTGGGGGTTTTGTGGATGAAGATACTGAAATGGTTGACATTTCATTCTGTAGTGTATTATACAAATAAGGAAACTGAGGCAAGCAAGGTTAAGTGATTTGCAGAGAGGGTCACACAACTAAGAAAGATTTGATCTAATTAAAATGAATCTTCCTGACTCCAGGCTCATTCCTCTATCCATTGTACCACATAGCTTTGTAGTCATCAAAATATTTTTCCTTCCAAAGCTTTATGAGGTACCCGAGATGAGTAAGCTTACCCCAAGTTACAGAAGACAAAATTGAGGCTCAAAGCAGTGATGCAATTTATCTTACATCATACAGTTATTAAGTAGAAGAGAACAGTCAACACAGGATACAGTGTTGTAGATTTAGAGGTGGAAGAAACCTCCAAGATGCTCTAGGTTAGCAATCTGACTTTACAGATGAGGAATAAGAATCATGGAGAGGGTAATGACCTCCCCAAGGTAATCAAGTAGCAATCATAAGAGATGAAATATAAATCTATATTCTCTAATGCCCAATGTACTGATGTTTGCCCTGTAATGACTCTGAGTCCAGTGCTTCTTCACACATTCTATTTTCCTCTTTAATATTAAAGGGCACTGTAATTCCCTTCTACATGTCATAAGAATTTATTTTTACAAACCTGCGTATTATGTACATCAGTTTTGATTTTCCTAATCCTATAGAAATTATTTCTAGTTCCATAATATGTTTATAATGCATTTCTCCAGCAATGTGCACATTCCTTTGAGGGATATATTTGGCAACTCATCCTATTTATCCCAAATGACACATGAAAATTTGAATTTCAGGGCTATCAGTGTATCTTATGCCACTATGACACTGTAAGTTCTTTGAGGGCAGGGACTTCCTATTGAATGATTATTCAATAATCATTTATTAAGTAAATATTATGGACATGGCAGTATGTCACATTGAATAGAGAGCTGGTCTCAAACTATGAAAGACCTGGGTTCAAGTCTAATATCTAACAAATACTTGCTGTATGATTCTAGACAAGTCATTTTATCAAACTATCTTAGCTTCCCAGACAATTAACAAAAAATTTAAAGACCACATTCATGTAAGTACAAAGAATTTTCTTTCTTTTTATGAATAAAGTCACAGGTCTCTCTCCCTTTCCATCAAAAAGACATATGAGATGCTATGTTGGTATTAAAAAATTTATCTGTCCTCACATTATTTACATTTCACTGGGAAGAAATAATTTGGAGACAGGTAAAAACATATTAACATCATTTTATATTATCCCAGATTAAAACATATACTTATGGGCTTAATAGGTATTTATTAAATATATTCTAATTATTGTTCAGAGGGAGAATAAAAATTTTTCTCCTTGATGATTTTTCAGCTCTCTTGATATAAGTTCATTAAACAAAATTTTAAAAAATCAGAAAATAATAAATCCCTGCTTCATTGAAGCGATTAGAGAATGGTATCATTCTGGTTAATTGAATATTCTGAATATGCTTCTATATATGACTTAAAGCAGTGACACATTTAAAAAAATCTTATCCTTTATCAAATCAAAATGAACTATTTTATGTAAAGTGCTTTGCAGATCTCGAGGAATCACATACTGGAATTGAAAGGGTTCTCAGAGACCATTTAATACAATTGCTTCCTGATTAAGAATCCCTTCCATAACAAACAAATCTCAGATGAAGAAATCAAAGCTATCTATAGTTATATGAAAAACTACTCTAAATCATTATTGATTAGTGAACTGTAAATTAAAATATCTCTGGGTTACTACCTCACACCTCTCAATTGGTCAATAGGACCAGAAAGGAAAATGATCAATGCCGGAGGGCATGTGGTAAAACTAAGACACTAATACATTGTGGAGTTGTGAACAGATCCAATCTGTCTGGAGAGCAATTTTGAATTATGCCCAAAGGGCAATAAAAATGTGCATACCTTTTGATTCAGCAATACTATTACTACTGGGTTTCTACCCTGAAGACATAATGCAAAAGGGTGAAAGTAACACATTTACAAAAAATATTCATAGCAGCTCTTTTTCCAGTGGCAAAGAATTAGAAACAGAGGGGATGCCCATCAGTTGAGAATGGTAAAACAAATTGTGGTATATTCATGTGAAGGAACACTATTGTTCTATAAGAAATCATAAGGGACAGAATTTCAGAAAAGCCTAGAAAGACTTTCTTGAATTGAAGCTGAATGAAATAAGCAGAACTAAAAGAACATTATACACACTAACAGCAACATGGGATGATGATCAATCACGATGAAGATTTTCATTTCAGCAGTACAATAATCAAAGATAATTTTAAAAGATTTGTGGTGGGAAATACCATCCACATCCAGAGAAGGAACTGTGGAGTTTAAGTGAAAACTAAAGCTTATTATCTTCAGTTTTTAAAAGTTGCCTTATGTATTGTCTTTTTTTCTCTCTAATGTTTTCTTCCTCTTGGATTTGATTGTTCTTTCACAACATGATCCACACAACCTATGTTTAGCATGGTTATAAATGCAGAATCTTTATCAGAGTGTTTTCTATTGGAGGGAGGGTGAAAGAATGGAGGTTGGAAGAAAAATATAAAATTCAAAATCTTGCAAAAAAAAATGATTGCCAAAACCACTTTTGCATGTAGTTTGAAAAAATAAATAAATAAAATGTTGGGGGGGGAAATGAATCCCCTCCCTGATATATCAAAAAAATAGTATCATAGAACTGTAGATTAAGAACTGGAAGGAAACTCCAAGATCCTTTAAGATTCATTTGACTTATTTTGTAGATGAAGTCACTGAGATTCAGAGAGATGGAAATAATTAACCTAAGACTCCCAGGGAAGAATAATCCACTACTCTCTTTTAAGATAGATTCTCTATTTTTCTACCAGTGGGACATCACAATTGGATCAAGTGGGGTTTCTCAGGATCTCAGGGAAAGAAAAGAAAAGTTTCAGTTGTTTCATTTTGGAAATTCAAAAAAAATTAGGCTTTAGGAGAAATGGCTCCTTCTATTCCCATGTAAGAACTGGGTGGTAAAATGTACCAGTTCCAAGACTGGAATTACTAGGAATTGACATAAGGGGCCCCTTGTACTGTTTGAGTTACTAATGGGATGGTAAATAATGCCTAAATTACCTTTGTACTCTGAGAGTGGCTTTGCTCTAAGGGTCAAAACTGAGGCTCTCCAAATATTAACCCATTTTGCCAACTAACACTTCCATGAGGTCAAGGAAGGTTAGTCTTGCTTTTGTTTCATATAATACAAATCTGAAGTCCAGATAGGTTAAGGACTTACCCAAGGTCAATGAAGAATGCCGCAAAGCCATGAAGTTTGGGACTCTTAACTTTAAAGAAATTAACCCAAACCTAGTTCCATAGAAATTATAGGATGAATCATGCTTATGACAGTTTTATGCATGACCCCAAAATCTGACATAGAACTGACTTCAGTTGATATTTAGATTTAGACACACACACACATATATATAGAGATATAGATAGAGATTAACTACATAATATCTATAGATAACTATATCTTATTTATAGATATAGATATGTAGATATGGTTATAACTTATATATAGATATGTATATATATATATATATATATATATATATATATATATATATATATATATATATATAATATATATGTATAGCATGAAGACCTAGAACCAGTGACATAGGAAAAAGAATGAGTCTCATAATGATCTAACAGAGAGAACATTCCAAAAATGATTGGAGCACCAGAATCATTAGAAATCCTTAATCAAATTTGTTCAAATGTTGTGTCACATTCGAAAACTAGAGATAGGGCAGCTGAGTTGTTTGAAGAGTTAATGACATATTAAGTGTACAAAGTTTATAAGACTTTTTCGATTTGATCTATGTTTTTGCCTAGGAAATTGATGAGTTTCATTCAATTGAGAAAAGAATTGGGTAGAATACTGTGTCAGTAGTTTGAATGAAATAGAAGATTGTGAATAAAGGCAGCATTTTAATTTTGATGCAAAAGTTTAGCTAGTAATACTATTATCTATTTACCTATTTGAGATTCACTTAGCTAGTGTTCCCACCTACCTGGAAAACAACCAAAAAAAAAAAAAGAGAAAATTGGAGAAAATTGTCTTCAATGAGTAAAAAGTCTATAACACTAAGTCAAATGCATTACGATATTCCCGTTTTCCATTTTTTTTTTTTTTGGTCAGGGGCCAATGAGTAACTGAAGTCCTCTTTCATTGCCCAATTGAACTTAATTTGTCAAACAAAGTTGGATAATTAGTTTCTCAGTCCACAGAAAAGTGGAAGAGAGGGATTATCCCAGGGAGATATACTCATCTCTGGTCAAGCAGAAACAGTTCTCATTTTGAAGGTGATAGACCTGGATCTGAATTCAAAATCAGCCACTTGCTACTTCAGGAAGTAACCTATCTCTCTGGAACTCAGTTTCCTCATCTGCCTTCCAGAGTTGAATCCGGTAATCTTTGAGATGTGACACAAAGCACTTCTTTTCCAATATGTCTAGAAGAAAAAAAAGTTATGAAAAGCTTTTTTATCTCTAAGTCAAAGTGACACTCAATGAACTATTTTGACCAGGGGGGAAAAAGTACAAAACTACTGCTGCCTATTGTTAGAATTCCCTTTCCTCAAATTAAATGTACTGAATTATTTGTTTATGTGGGGATGTCAGCCAGTAAAATGCATACTTCTTTGAAGGCCAGAACTGGATTTTGTTTTCTTTTGTTCATTATTTTTATCTTAACTGCCCAAAAAGAGAGTCTTGTATATAGTAACTGTTTTTAAAAAAAAATAATTATTGATGATTATAATGACAATATTCATATAGTGCTTTATAGTTTACAAAGTTTTGTGCTTATTATCTCCTTTTATCCTCTCAACAACCCTGGATGGAGGGTGCTATTATTTTCCTCACTTTACAGAGAAGGAAACTGAGGCATAGAGTGGTTACATGATTTGTGCCTGAGGCTGAAGTTAAATACAGTTCTTCCTGCCTCTAGGTCTATTGCTCTATCCACTGAACTTTCTTCCTGGAAAATTAGTATATACTCAAAGACCAAAGCAAAGCAAAAGTATGAGACAATTTTAGGTTTAGTCAAATAGTGCAGCACATTTCAAGAGACCTGAGAGCATTATTGTTTTATAGAACCTTTCAATATTCAACGTTCATGAAGATAATCTCTACTCATGAATAAAAGTTAAAGTATACCCTTTTCCTTGTCAGTTTTAGAAGGTTGGGAAGCTCACTTAGTGTTTCTTCTATAGTTTATAGCCCTTATAGCCTTTATTCCTCATTTTCACTTACCTCATATCAGCTTATTTTGCTATGCCCTATGGCTAATATTTAGTACTTTTGTAGGTTAAGTGAAATAACTTCCCCTGGTACCTCAGTTTCCTAATCTGTAAAGTATAATAAGTCAACCAGCACTTATTAAATACTTACTGGATACAAAATGATGTTCTAAAGGTTAGTCATGAAAGCAAAAACAGGGCCTTTACCCTCACAGAGCTCAAATTTTAATGGAGGAAATAACATGCAAATAGCTAAGTACATATGTGTTATATACAGAAAAATGGGGAATATTCTAAAAGGGAAGATGCTAATTATGTGGGGAGAAGATCTATGACTTACAGGCCTCCTGCAAAAAAAAGGAATTTGAGCTGAATCTTAAGGAAGAAAAGAGTTCTAGTTGTGTAAGAAAAGCAATCTAGTCATGGAGGGACAGCCAGTGTAAAGGAGCATAATTGAGAGATGAAAAGTCAATTTCACTGTATTGATAGCTAAGTATTGGGACAGGGTTAAAGTGTAAAATTAGGAACAATTAAGAAAGGTTCTAGAGATTTAAAAGAGCTTTAGAAGATTAACAGATCCTGTAAGTATGAGAAAATCATTTGAGTTTATTGAGGAAGGGTATGGCATAGAGGAAGGATATCATGGATTCTATCAGATGTTCTTTTGGGTACAATCCTGTTTCTGATTTCTCTTAAACTCTATGAAATTGACATGAAAACATGCCAATGGATTTTTAAAATTTTTATAATGATATTATTTTTAAGAAGAGAAACCCTCAAATTTACAAGAAAAAACAATCAAACACATCTTTATAGAGTAACCTACCAGTTGAGTTCCACATGTACATTTATGATAATATTGCTCATTTTGATACATGGGTATTCAATAAACTGTCAAATACAAAACTTTCTTAAACATATTATTTCTTTCAGTTTAAATGCCAAAGTAAAAATTAGATTCTGTGGTTTGAGGGAATGTAGTAGCCAGCAATGGAAAATGAAAGTTCTTAACAGAGAAGAAATATTCAGAATGCATTTTTTTCAATACCAAACTATCTGAGAGATAAGCATCTCACTGTGTCTATGTTTTTAATCTTCTGTGTGTGTATGTGTATGTGTACATGGTTGTATGTGTGCGTGTGTGTGTGTTTTGTTCACTGTATGACCTCCTAAGCCTACCTACTTCCTCTTATCTCTCTTAACTTGTTATCTTTCTAAGTTCATAGGAAGAACATAAAACAAACTTACACATCAGCTGGTGAATTTTTTTCATTTGACAGGAGAGAAAACTGAGACCTACAGAAAATAAGTAACTTCAATAAAATCAATGAAATAGGAAAGAAGTGCCTTGATTTGATCCCTGGTCATCTGACTCCAAACCAATGATCCTTCTATGTTATAGATTACTAGATGGCCTAATGAATAGAACAAGTAATTAGAGACAGGAAAAAATGAGGTAAAAACCTACATCAGACCCTTGATAGTTCTATGACCTTTCACAAGTTATTTCATCTGCTTTAGGCTTGATTTCTTTATCCTGTAAAGTAAGAAAATTAGACTCCGTAGTTTTTAAAGTCTCCTTCAGATGCAAATCTATGATCCTTTGCTAAACCTGAGGCTCACAACTCACAAAATATCATATTTCATGAAACCTGATTTTGGTATTTTAGCACAAATATTCTGTTAGTAACATGTTAGAGTACTAAAGATTTCTACAAATTCCATTTCTCACAGGAAATGATAACATCTTCCTCTGAGCTTTCTCAGATCCAACACAACCTATTTTAATGCTTGTATTTGTATTAATTAAAATAATTTTCAAAACTTTAAAAAGGGCTCTTATTCAATATTGAGGGTCTCAAAATTTAAACCATAGGGAGAATGATGAGTACCTACTTTGGGATTTTGAATCATGAATATAATTATAATGGAAAAGGAAAAACTCAAAAAAGAATTTGCATATATCTTGTCTTTTAACCTGTATTTGCGTGAAGGGTAGCATCTGAGAAAAAAATGTGACCTCATGGTAGTGTCTGTAATGGAGGGTGGAAAGAAGCTATCCAGACTATTTCTTCATCATCACAATATCTGAGTGGGCCCATTTTTGGTAAAATAAGTGTGTTGAAATGATAGAATAAGAGCAGGAATTTACCTGAACTCTCCCAAATTCCCCTCCAAACAATTTTAAAATAGTAATTCAAATCAGATTGTGGAGTACCAAAGTCAACAAAAGATCAAGTGAAACAATCTTTCAGCCAAAGGTAATATACAAGATTGGCAAGAAATGTCTGCTTTGCCAGGGTGATGGTGCTGAAGCTATAACTTGGGAGCTTTCAATCAACAAACTAAAGGGAGTCAGAAAATTTTATCATAAAGAAATTATAGGAGATCTTTTTGCGGGCAATGGATTCAAGGTTGTACTGCCCCAACCTAGTTCTAAGGACAAAAAGAAGCACTAGGATAAGCAAAGGTGGAGGATCAGGACTTATTCAACTTTAGGAAAACTATCGGTATGACTGACCATATCAATAACAAATACAACAAACAACATACCTCAATTAGATTATCTCAATAGATACAGGAAAAAAAGTTTTTGACAAAATACAACTCTTAGTCTTATTTAAAAGTAATCGATAGCATAGGAATAAATGAAACTTTCATTAAAATAATTAGTAATCTAAATCTATTGGAAAGCATTTTCTGTATTGGAAATAAGTTTGAAGTCTTTGGAATAAGATCAGGAGTCAGACAAGGATTACATTATCACCACTGCAATTCAATAGTGCATTAGAAATGCTAGCTGGAACAATAAGAGGGAAAAGAACTTGAAGGAATCAGAAAAGATAATCAGAAAAGGCAGCAAAGTAACAAGAATATTATTCTTTGAAGATAATGTGATGAACAACCCTTCAGAATCTGAACACTATATAAAAATTATCTTTTATGTATCTCTTTCTCTTAATCCTAATTCTTCATGCAAAAAATTATGAATTTGCAAATATGTTTGACAAAATATGTATGTAAAATGCTAACCTGACTATTCCCTGCTGAGGAAAGTTAGGGTTGGGAAGGGAGGGTAGAGGAAAATTTTGTAAATTGGAAATATGCATGTACAAATTGATGAAAATAAATAAATAAAATTTTAAAAAAGATAATTTGATGGCATATTTGGAGAATTCTAGAGAATCAACAACAAAAAGGATGTGAAAATAATTACGAATTGAGGGAGCAGCTAGGTGGCAGGTGGCACAGTGAAAAGAGCACTAGTCCTGGAGTCAGGAGGACCTGAGTTCAAATCTGACCTTAGACACTTAATTGCCGAGTTATATGGCCTTGCTTTAAATTAATTAATTAATTAATTAAAAATTATTATGAACTTGAACAAAATTGCAAGATATAAACTAAACCTAAATAAATCATCAGTATTTCTATTCTATCAGTATTTTTACTACCAACAAAACCCAACAGCAAGAGATTAAAAGAGAAATTCCATTTAAAATAATTGCAGACAATATAAATTGGGAGTCTACTTTCCAAGACAAAACCCGGAAATAGAAGGCAATCATAAAATATTTTTCACATGAATAATATTGGATCTAAACAACTGTAACAAAAGGATTAATTGCTCATGGATACACATAGCCAATATATCAAAAGGGACAAATATACCTAAATTGATTTATTTATTCAATGCCATACCAATAAAAGTACCAAAAAATCATTTTATGGAGTTATTACACATAATGACAAAATTTGCCTCGAAGATCAAAAAATAAAGAATATCGAGGCAATCTCTAAAAACATGAAGAAAAGAATAAGAATTGACTTTTCAATACCAAATTTAAATTGTATTACTGGTCTGACCATATGGAGATCATTTTAATATTATGTCCAAAGGACCCTAAAACTGTGTATACCCTACTATGGTAGGGTACCACTACTAGGTCTATACCCCAAAGAGATCAAAGAAAAGAATACAATTCATAGGTACAAAAATATTGGAAATTGAGGGGTTGCCCATCAATGGGAGAATGACTGAACAAATTGTGGAATGTGATTGTGACTGATTTTAATTGTGCTATAAGAAATGATTATCAGGTTGCTTTCAGAAAAACCTAGGAACTACATGAACTGATGCAAATTGAAGTGAACAGAACCAGGGGAATATTGTACACAATAACAACAATACTGCACAATGATCAACTGCAAATTGACTTAGTTATTCCCAGTACTACAATCATCCAAGGCAAAGATCCAAGATACAATATCCAAAGGACTTTGATGAAAAATGTTATCCATCTCCAGTGAAAGAATTGATTGATTTTGAATGCACTCTAAAATACACTTTTTAAACTTTCTATATTTTTCTTGTTCCTTTTTGGTCAGGGAGGGCACTGCATTTTCATTTGCAACATGGCTTATATGGAAATGTTTTGCATGACTGCATATCTATAATCTATATCAAATTGCTTGGCTTCTTAAGAATAGGGGGAGGGGTGGGAATTTGGTACTCAAAATTTGAAACAAATGTTAAAAATATTTATATGTAATTGAGGGAAAAAAAGTTAAACAACAACAAAGTATGTTTCTATTTTGGAGTTCATTCCTAGTGACTGACCAGTATGCCTGGCACACCAGAACCAACTAAAGGAAATAGTGATGACTTTCCTAATGAAATGTGAATTAGGATAAACATAATAACTGTGTTCAAGAACTGGAAATATTGTCACAGGAAGGGAGATTATGTTTGTCCTGCCTGGTCACAGAAGGCAAAATTAGGAACATTAGGAGAAGATACACCAGTGCAAGTTTTTACTCTGTTTAAGGAAAATCTTCCTAGCAATAAGAATTGTCTCAAAGTGCAATGAGCATACTTGATCTGTAAGAAGTTCTTCATACATTAAGGAGTTTACATAAATACTGAACATATTAAGGAGTTTACCTAAATACTGAATGAGTATATCAGGGATATTGTCCAAAAAAATTAACTATTCAGGGATAGGTTAAATTGCCTGTCCTTTGAGGGTCTTTTCAACACTGAGATTCTCAAATTATGCTGCAAGAAAGGGAAGTAAGAAGGGAAAGGGAGAAAAGGAGAATGTGAAGACGTCAGAATTTATGCTTCCAAGTGAATTATAGTCAGCAATGTTGGAGCAGAACTAGAATTAATTTTAAATGAATTTTAAAAAATAATTTCTCCTTAATGCTCTCCTACCCCAAGTAGAGTGATCATCCTATTATAATGGAAGTGGAGGAAACTTATTTTGGATTCATAGACCTATTTGAAGTCTACATTTGACATTTTCTCTAACTTTAGTCAAATTGCTTCATATTCCTTAGCTTTAGTTTGCTTATCTCTAATACAGGCACAAAGACATCTCTAACATTGATCCCATAGAATTACCGAAAGATGATTTGGAATCCATAAAAAGCCGTGTGAAAAGTAACTGATATTGCAATTATCCTCCTGATAGTAGAAATCAGATATGGAGAGTGGACTTCTCATCTAGGAACTGGTACAGATTCTTCAGTGATTTGAGCAAGCCAATGAAGAGTAATTAATCAGTTCTTCCATTTAGGATCATAGGATTAAGGCAGCAAAAGGAAATTTAGACATCATTTAGTATGATTCCATTATTTTATGGATGACAAAAACTAAATCTCACATAAATGACTTGTCCAAGACCTCTCAAATAGTAAATAACAAAGTTTAGATTCGAATGAGGATTTTTCTACCACATCATGTTTTATCAGTTGGCAGTTGTAAGCAACAGTTATTGAGATATTGAATTCCATATTAGACATGAGAACTAAGACAGACTGGATAAGGCTATGGAAATAAAAGTGATCTGACAGTAAGGATATCTGAATCCTAGAACTACATTAGACACTTGACCGTGATAAGATTACTTCCCCTTTGTAAACTTTACTTTCATTTTCTGTACAATGCGTAGATTGAAGTAGATGAACTCAGAGGCTGAGATGTGATATTCTATTGTACATGTGTATATGCATATGTATGTAGGTATATATATATATATATATATGTGTGTGTGTGTGTGTGTGTGTGTGTGCATGTGTATATGTGTGTACATATATATCTATATATTATATAGATATATGTATATTATATATCTACATATAATATGTGCAAATATATTCATCTATAATGTTCCATATGTAATAATACATAATATAATATGTCACAGTTATGATAGTTTATAATTTTATGGATATTTTGCCTCCCATACTCAAGATAAATGAAGTAGAATGCTTACCTATATTTGGAACAGTTGAAATTTACACATACTAGAAGGTGTCTCAAATTAGTATGAAATCCAAAGATTTCATAACATATAAAACATATTAGTCAAATATATGCGGTGTGAGAGAGAGAGAGAGAGAGAGAGAGAGAGAGAATTACCTGACAAGTGGCAAGCAAAACCTGAAACCATATCTTTATTTCAACAGCCTTCTTCTTCTCACATTCCCATATTCCTACATGTCCCATATTTCATAAAATTATTGAAACATAATAATAGACCTGGAAGAGATGTTGAAAGATACAGCAAGATCATAGTTGTTTGAATGAGCCTTAGCATTCATTTAGTCCAATGCCTTCCTTTTATAGCTGAAGAAATGGACTTAGAGAAATTTACCTAAGGTTACAAAAGTCATAAAGACTAGAAATGGGATTTAAACCCAGACCTATTTCTGTTTCCACTGTACCACAATCTTTCCTCATTTTACAATTTAAGAAACTGAGACCAAGAGTAAGCAAATTATTTGTCTATGATCAGAGTATCAGAAGTCTGATTCTTCTGATTCCAGAAACAGTATTTTTGCATTGGAGTCTCCATTGATTAAAATAACAAAAAAAGTCAGTCTACCTGTACATATTTAAGTGAATAATATGTGCCAGGCTGGGGTGGGGGGACAAATAAGTGCTAGGGATACAAATACAAATGTGAAAAAAGAATGACATTTGCTCCCCTTCAGGAACTAATGGAGAGAGATATCACAGTGGGAAGTGAGTGTTAGACAGTCATGGTGGAAAAGGCAGAAATGACTCAAATTACAACAGTCAGGTGAGAAATGAGGATATATTATGAACTGAGATCCTTCCTTAAATGGAATTTTGGAGTTGATGTCTCCATTCTTCAAGCAGAGAGACAGAGATTGGTGATGATGAAATCCTGAAGGATGATAAGGTTTTCTCAATAACGAGTTTCCTGGGACATAGTGAAGTCAGAGATGTCCCAGAGTAGTTCTATCAACTGAGAAATGAGGAAGAAAAGGAGTCAAGGTATTTAATTTTAATTCCCTTCACAGGAACAAAGCAAGCAAGATGCTTGGTATATAACAGATACTAAAAATTTTCCTTAAAGTTAAAGGTGATTATGGTAGATGAATTCACTCTCACAATGAATTAGCTTTTGACGCAGGCTGAATGTCAGTATATACAATATGTCACCTTAATTATGCCATAATTGAATTATAATATGCATCACTTGTTGGCATCAACCCTTTGAAGTCCTTCCATTAGCACCCTGCCCCTAAGGACCAGAAGCAAAATTACTGGAGCAGCTGACATTCCCACCACCAAGTTTTTCAGCTAGTACTGTCAGTAATTAGAAAGATTTTGATCATGCTGACTTGTGTTGGAAAGCTCAGTATAAGGGGATGAAGATACAGATAGAATGCAGGACTGCTTAGATAGGCCATTGGTGCTCCCTTCAACAGAAAGCACCAAGAAGTAACAAACAAAAAGTCCAACCCCCTCACTTACAGTTATGGAAATGTATACAGAAATGAAATGACTCCTCACAACAGCTTTATGTGTAGGGATTGCCAGTGCTTTATTTTCATTCTAAGGATGAGAGTATACAGAGAAATGAGGTGACTCAACTAAATGACTCAACTAAGATAATGTACCATGAAAGAGGCAGAACCGAACTCAACCGAAGTGTTTGTGGTGTGGTGGAAAGGTTCCAGATCTTAGAGTCAGTTTGAGATAAGGAATTACCAATTGGCCAGAACATGAAAGTAATTAGATTAGTAGAACATTTTCTAGTTAGAAAATAATAATTTACTAACAAATTCCTCACATTGTTCCAAAGTACTTGTCACAGAAGTCTGCAGGAATTGTTGAATTGTTCTGCAGCATTTCCAATGAAGGAATTTTAAGTTTTTCATTCAGAATACATCCAGTGATCTAACGACTCAAGTACTGTGTATCTTATTGTGACTCCAAGTCTGGTTGATCTCTTTATTCTTCATAATTAATATCAATACCTTAAGGGTGACCACATATATGTTCACTTACCTTTATAATATTTAGATAGAGATGTAACTCTATCAACCCTGAACTTCACAAAAAAACCTTCTTAAACCTGTTAGTTTAGACTGATGCAACTATACCTATTTCTTCAAAAAACTTATTTTATGAAGACATTATAGATTACTAGAAAAATAGAAGAATAATAGAATGTCAAATAAAAATTACCTGCTCCAACCTCCCTTCTTTTATGGAAGAAATTGAGGCACTGACAGGATAAGTGATTTACTTAAGGGTTTAGAACCAATACCTGAGGTCAGATCTCCAGATTCTAAATATATGATTCTTTCTAATATATTGCACTGATAGAAATTAGCATGAGAATAATTATTTTATCCAATCTCTATTCCCAATGCCTTTGGTGTAATTCTTTTTTTAATTTTTTAAATTTTGTTTTTAGGTTTTTGCGAGGCAATTGGGGTTAAGTGGCTTGGCCAAGGCCACATAGCTAGGTAATTATTAAGTGTCTGAGGTCAGATTTGAATTCAGGTACTCCTGACTCCAGGGCCAGTGCTCTGTCCACTGCGCCATCTAGCCTGCCCACTTTGCTATAATTCTTCCAAAAATCCCTGTCATATGATTATCATGCTTCTATTTGAATACTTCTGTTATAAGAAGTTTACTACTTTAGAAAGCTACATGTTACAATGTTATATAGCTATTTTTTGTCAAAAAGTTCTGTAACTTGGGACAGTTAAGTAGTGTAGTGGGTAGAGCACTAGCCATAGAGTCAGGAAGACCTAAGTTCAAATCTGAGCTCAGAACCCTAATGATTGCCTAGCTGTGTGATCTTGAGCTAGTCCCAAGATCACACCTTGCAAAACATAAAAATAAAAAATAAAGACAAAAAAAGGTCTGCAATTTGTCCTTATTGCTTTCTTTTCTAACCTCTGAGGAAGAAGTAAAATGTAAAGGGCTATTCTAAAGCCATTTTTAAAATATTGTACTCTTCTGTGTTCCTCTTAAGCCTTATAATTTATATACTTAATTCTCAGTGGGCAAGTCAGCACTTATGACCATATAATTTGTTTCAGTGATTGTAGAGGACTGACCCTTAAGGTCCATGTAGCCCAGGGCTTTCATCAGTCAACATTTATCAAGTAATTCCTGTGTTCTGTACACTCTGTTAATGAATGGAGATAAAAAGTAAAGCAAAAATCACTGCTTTCTCTCCAGTAAGCCATAATGTAGCAGAGAAGATATTACATGCAAATAAAAATGAACTAATCACACACATGCATATACATATGTATTTATAAGCATTATTTGGATGTGTGTACATGTATACATATGTAATTTGTGTGTTTGTGTGTTTATGTGTGTATATGATGACTTAGAAGTAATAATTTAGCTAGGTTGAGTTAGTAATTTTTCCATTACAATATCATATTTCAAGAAACTTGCTCTTTTTCCTCTAAGAAGTTTGGGAATCTTGGGGTGGAAGGATGAGAGGGGCTCTTCGTGATCATGTTTCTTGATTGTAACAATTCCAGTTTTCTTGATCATCTATCAAATAGTACTGAACTGAATAAGATTAAATTTATTAAAGATAAATATAAATTTTTGTATTTGAGGTGAAAAAAATCAATTTCACCACATCACACTTATCAGATTGGCCAAGATGAGAAAAGGGAAACAGAACAATGTTGAGGAGGTTGTGGACAGCATTGGGACATTGATGGATTGATGGTAGAGTTGTGAATGGATCCAACCATTCTGGAGAGCAATATGGAACTATGCCTAAAGAGCAATAAAACTGTCCATACTGTTTGATTCAACAATTCTAATACTAGGTCTATATCCAGAAGAAATTTTTTAAAATGGAAAAAGTCCTATATGTTCCAAAATATTCATAGCAGCTCTTTTTGTAGTGGCAAAGAACTGGAAATTGAGGGAATACACATCAATTGGGGAATGATTAACCAAATTATGGTACATGAATACTGTGAGATATTATTGTTCTATAAGAAATCATAAATGGTCAAACTCTAGAAAAGCTTGGAATGATTTACAGGATCTGTTACTGAGTGAAGGGAATAGAACCAAGAGGACAATGTACACATTACCAACAACATTGTAAAATGATCAACCTCAATGAATGCAGCTCCTCTCACCAGTTCTGAGAGCTAAGACAACTGTATTAGAGCAACGATGGTCTATATTATCCCCATCCAGAGGAAGAAAAACGAAACAAAACAAAACAAAAAACAAACCCTTCAGCATCTGATGAACACTTTATAAAAATTCTCTAACATATCTCTTTCACTTAATCCTAATTCTTCATATACACTATTCTGTAAACATGTTTATCAAAAGTATGTATTACAATGCTAACTTGACTGTTCAAATCTGAGAGGAGGAGCATGGGAAGGGAGGGGGAAGAAAATTTTGTAACTTAAAAATATTCATGCCCATGGATGAAAAAATAAACAAACAAATAAATAAATAAATAAATAGAAATTTCATAAGTACAAAAATGAGGAAAGCATGACTAAATGATTTCTCTAGAAAAAAAGCTTTGTGAATTCAGTCAATTTAAACCATTCACTTTTTCCTAGAAAAAAGCTTCATGAATTCAGTCAACTTAAATTATTATCTTTTTCCTTTTGTATTCCTGATAAGAAGACCATACAGCACCTTATGCATAGTTAAGTAAGGCTTTAGCAAAGCAATCTATACTGAATTGAACTGAATTCTGTACCTATGTGGCACAATAAGGTCTCAAATCCCCCTACAATTCTGGTTGTCCAGTGTTGGATGTTTTTCTAGTTGTCAAGGTCCTTTGTAAAAATATTCATAAGTTTTCCCAGGAAGATCAGAAACCTGGGGCGACTAGGTGGTGCAGTGGACAGAGCACCAGCCCTGGAGTCAGGAGTGCCTGAGTTCAAATCCAACCTCAGACGCTTAATAATTACCTAGCTATGTGGCCTTGGACAAGCCACTTAACCCCCTTTGCAAAATCCTAAAAACAAAAATCAGAAACCAGGAGAATGGCAGAATTCCCACTTCTCATTTATTCCATAGGTCTAATTTAATGCTGCCTAATATTGAGTTTGAAATCTTCCAAAGCTCTTTTATATGACGTCCAGTATAAAACAAGGTTAAAATTGGTAATCAGTTAAGAAAAAAGGACCCAAACAGATAGCTATATTTCCTTTCCTATCCAACTATCTTGGGCTTGATAATCATAAAATCAGGTAGATCATGAAAATTTTGGTTTCTTCAAAGAACTGCCTGTTATCTTTGAAGTCAATTTATCTCAAATAAAAGTGAATGAGATTGAACAAAATGATCTTCACAGTCCCTTCCAGTTCTACAATTTTATTACTAAGTCCTCTAGCTCTATTACTCTTCTTCAGGACATGCCAAATCTCATTCTATTTAGCCTGCTTTGCCCTGAAGCTTTCTCAAAAACACCCAATTCCTAGATTCACTCAAGTGGATGCAAAACTACACAAGGACTCCTAAAATTTAAACCTGAAGGAGAAGGCTAACTTTGTCTAAATGAAATCCTTCAATTGAAAGATTAGGAATTTGATGACCAAAGAAAAATATGGTTTGCCCAAGGTCACAAAATCTTGGAGTCAGGGACAAAATATACACTAAAGTCTTCAATAAGTCATAAAGAGTTTAATATAGCATGCTATTTAGTGAATATTATTTCCATGAAAATATCATTAAGTACATGAGAAGATTTTTTTTGTCTTTTTATTCTTTTGACTACCACTTTTTTTAGGTTTTTGCAAGGCAAACGGAGTTAAGTGGCTTTACCCAAAGTCACACAGCTAGGTAATTATTAAGTGTCTGAGACCAGATGTGAATCCAAGTACTCCTGACTCCAGGGCCGGTGCTTTATCCACTACACCACCTAGCTGCCCCTAGTTTTATTTCTTTCTGGGTTTTTTTTTAGGTTTTTGCAAGGCAAATGGGGCTAAGTGGCTTGCCCAAGGCCACACAGCTAGGTAATTATTAAGTGTCTGAGACCAGATTTGAACCCAGGTACTCCTGACTCCAGGGCTGGTGTTTTATCCACTGCACCACCTAGCTGCCCTCAACTAACATTTGTGTTATATTTTAAGTTCTTAAAGCATGGTTAGCTCATGTGATCCTCATACAATTCTGTGAGACAGATACTATTATATTCTTATATTACAGCTTTGGAAAATGAGACAGTTAATAAATTGTCCAGAGTCATACAATTATTACATTTTTGAGTTAAGTCTTTAACTCAGGTTTCCCTGATTTTAAGTTCAACACTCTTACTCATCTTTTCCAGTTTATACAGGCACTGGAGAAACAGGTCAAAAATGAAAATAGATCCTATCCTCAATGATCCTACAAACTTTTTGATAGCATGATCTACAAGCTCTGTGGAAAGATATTACCTCAAGTGAAGTTTGCTTTGACATATCAAGGCAATTTAGTTTAGTGAAAAGAACATTGGACTTGGAATAAGGAGATGTGGTTCAAGCAGTCTGGGCTCAGAGATTTTCCAGCTTGCAACCAAGAACATCACCTGAATCTTAGCTACCCTCATAAATAAAATAAGAATAATAGTATTCAAACTCTCAACATCACAAGAATTCTTGAGAAGAAGTAGCTTTATTAATCTTAAAACCGCATATAAATCTAAACTTTTAATAATTCATTTGTTTATTCTTCCAACTCTTCATTCTGATTAAAAATATAGATTTCCTTAGTTTTTATTTTGAATAATATCCCTTGAATTTGTCAATGTCTTGTTGTCTTCCATAGTCCCCTTTATCAGGAGAACACTGGGCAATACAAATCTACAACCAAAAAGAGTAAAAAGTTATATAACTTAGACCTACAATCTTATCGACTATTTTAGGAGCATTACTTTTGGAAACAAGACCTAGATCTTGATTTCTTGCTCAGTTCACTAAGGTATATCACTGAAAGTTGCTATATTCTCCTTTCTAAATATCAATTGTACTATGTGTGAACATATCCTTGACAATTACCAAATATATTCTCTCTATTCTTCACTAGAGTATCTTCATAGTTGCCAACACCAAAGACAGGTTTTCTCCATATAAGTCTCTGCCCTTGACTAGACTGACCCATATTTGAATATTCTACTGTAGCTCTTGAAACTCCCAGCCTAGCAAGACATACTTGAGTCTGACATTCAGTTCCTGGCACTCATTAGGCACTTATTAAATGTGTTTTCATTTTTAACCCACACCAAGTAACTTGCTTTCTCAGTGAGGGGAGTGGAGTGGAAGGGAGAGAAGAATTTGGAACTCAAAGTTTTGGAAGTAAATATTAAAAGTTGCTTTTGCATGTAGCTGTAATAAAAAATTAAATTTAAATTTAAAATAAATGAATAAAATTAAACAAAATAAATTTGCATTGATTGACAGTGATTCCAGCAAAGCATCAGAGGAGGATTTTAGTGGTAGGAAGGACTGTTGGAATTATGCTGGAATTAAAACAGAACAAAAGGTTTAAATTTGTTGTGAAAGAAGAGAAAAGAATTACAGTAAAATAAATAAATAAAGTTCTTTAAGACCAAATCTGCAAGTTCATCCAGTCTGAATCAAAGGGAAAAGTACTGGTTTCAGATTCAGGAATCTGTTTCTCACTTTAGTCTTTTTTTTTTTTTTATGAAGACATTGTTCCACCTCAGGTTAGGCTATTTTTTTTCCTGGGTCAATTAGGTAATGCAATAGATAGAACACTGGACTCAGAATCAGACAGACCTGAGTTCAAATTTAGCTCAGGTATTTACTAGTTGCATAACTCTGGGCAGGTCACTTAACCTGCATTTGCCTCTATTTTGCCAACTGTAAATAGTACCTACATCAAAAAGTTGTTGGGAGACATATCAGATTTTTTGTTGCTAAGTTGTTTTTAGCTATATTCAACGCTCTGTGACCCGATTTTGAATTTTTTTTGGCAGAGACACAGAGTGACTTGTCATTCTTTCACCAGTTCATATTACAGATGAGGAACTAAGGCAAAGAGGGCTTTGAAGTTTCTGACTCCAGGTCTGGCACTCTATCCTCTTTACCACCTACATAGAGAAATAGTAAATAATAATTAGTTTATAACTTATTCTCTGCAGTCAGTTTCTTCTTTCTTAAAAGTTTTGAGTGGGGTGGCTAGGTGGTGCAGTGGATAGAACACTGGCCCTGGAGTCAAGAATACTTGATATCAAATCCAGCCAGTGACACTTAATAATTACCTAGCTGTGTGGCCTTGGGCAAGTCACTTAACCACATTTGCCTTGCAAAAACCTAAAAAAAAAAGTTTTGAGCAAGAAGACCACCAAATTTTCTTTGGATTCTATATTCTATAACTTTCTATTTCTCAGCATCAAGGGTTTTGAAGTTTAAATAGCACTAAAACAGGTAATCTCTAAAACATTTGGGGTAGGGTATGAATCTAACTGACAGGTAATTTACCCATATAATCTATCGTTTTTTGGTTGAAATAATTAAATCAATTGCATTGTGCAAAATAGGTAACAAGTAATTACAGAGTGGGAAGAGTAAATAAGGGAATTCAGATAATTAAAAAAACGACAAAAATAAAAGCCTCTAGCCACTATTGCTCCCACAAATTAAGGAAAATCTGTCCTTGCCAGGGTCTCATTTGCATCCTTTGAAGACTCACTATGTGCTTTTGTTTACTTTTGCAAATTTATTTTAGCATTTTAAAGATATTGCAAATGTTTAAGAGTCATCATTATTTTCTTTACAGTGAATTGATTGTGACCATGTATCCATGGGATAACATTGATACCTCAATATTTATTTTTAAGAGATAGATTAGAATATTAGATAGGACAAGACTGGACTTTAAGGTAAAGAATATTAGAATACATAACATTAGGTTGGAGCTGAAAAGTCAGCTAATGAAAAGTAGACTAATGAAAAATAGAGTATTGGTATTGAAAAATCTCAAAGAATAATTCATCATTTTATGACCTGTTCAGGGAGAAGGGAGACCTGGGTTGCAGTCCCATTTCAGACATCCCCTAGCTGCTTGGCACTGGAAAATTATTCAATGGCTATATGTTCTAGGCAACTTTCTAAAAATATAAATCCAGGAGAAAATTTTAAAATTCATTTGTAGAAGAAATTCTCATATCTAGGAGCTCCCTATACTAAGAAAATCAGCTATCTTGTCTCTCATTTTATTTGGATGAAGAAACTGAGTCTGAGAAGTCTAAAATGAATTATTCTGGATAGCACTTCTCTAATAGTGGAGTTAAGGTTAGAACCAGGAGAGTGCTGGAGACAGCTCCAACTACCTATTGTAAAATTTTCAGTGTAAGCATTTACATTTTAGAAATTAGCAAATGTGTCAAACCAGGATTTGATAAATTATTTTGTCATTTGCCAAGATTTAAGAAATTATTGGAGAAAATGTTCATAATCAGATTAAATTTAAGTCTGTTCATTTATATACGAGGTAAATTGGTACATAAAATGTTACTGTTCTAAAGTTTGCAAAGCACTTCCTTACACTGCCATTTTCATTCTGTGCATTCTTATTGAAAAAATATATTATATTCAGTCAACAGAAAATGACACTGATCTTTAGAAAATTAGCTCATAGAATAATGGAATCTAGATTTAGAGTACAAAGGCAACTTAGCATTATTTTAGTTAAGCTATTTGCCTAAGATTATACAAGGAACAAGTGTCAGAAATGGGATTTGAACCCTCATCTGATTTAGATCTGATTCCATACATCTCTTTTCATTGTACTGCACTCTCTCTCCTGAGCAAGACCAAGAGTTAATAAGAAATTAGAGCAGTGATTTTAGGATCATAGAATTAGGGTGGTCAGGGTCTTGAAGGTCAAAAACTCTTATTTAAGGGAAGCATAAACTAAAATCTAGCAATGTAAACTGTATTCCTTAAGGTGATATAAGTAGTAAGTTGTGGAATCAATATTTGAGCAATGGTCCTTCAAAGCCAAATACAGTATTATTTCATATATACAGCACTTCCTTGGATATTCTGGCTCCTTTCTGTAATCTCTACATGTCCTCTGATTTAACAGAGATGAAAACAATGATTATATGAGCAATTGATAATACAGTAGCAAAAACATAACTGCTGTTTTTTGGAACTAGAAGACAGTGTTTTATTTTATTTAGAGTATGCATTTTTTAACAAAAAATCCACAAGACCTTTTAGATGAAGGTATTGTTAAAGAATTAGTTTTATGGATGACAGATTTTATAGGTGTGAATTAATTTTGTATCCATCATGACCATAGGCTCATAGCATCATAGAATGTAAAGCTGGAAGACACCTTACAAGTCAACTAATTCAAACTTTCATTTTGCTGAATAAAATAATTAGGTCCAGGGATACCAAATAATTTGCCAAGAATCCAGAGTAGGACAAAAGGCCCATTTAAAAATAGATTTACTTACATAAAAATAGAGAATGGGAGAAAAGGAAAGGAAGGTAGAGAGTTAGAGAGACAGAGACAGGAAGAGGGGAAAATAGCATGATACAGTGAATAGGAAGTTATCTTCCAAGCTAAAAGGATCAGAGATCAAATTCCACTTTAGATGTACTAGTTATATGACCTTGGGCAAGTCATTTAACCTGCTAGTGTTCTGTGTAAATGTTTATGACTATAAATTGCAGAGATGGTGCTGACCTAAATAGAAGGAGTTGCTTTACACAGAAATTCTCCCCTAAAAACATAGATATGCTCAATAAGACCTAGATTCTCCTGTGCAATGCTTTAAGATGAAGTTCTTGTATAAATATGCTATGAAAGGTATTCAGATGTACCTTACACTGAAGTCATCTTCTGATGGTTCATCACAATAGAGAAATAACCAAGTTTCTCAAAGTTGGGAGTTCTGTAAGAGACTAAGAACTCTGGCAGGTCCAACCCAATTGGAAATTTTAATCAACCAGTCAGTCACTGGGTGATGGCATTTTGAGCAATTCTCAGACCATCTACAAAAGTATAAAAATATTGATATCTGTGCTGGCAGATTGGAATGCTTGCATCTACAAGATAACACAACTTTAAAAATTCCAAATTAGCAACACGAAACTAATGAAATTGAAGAAGAATACAACATTGCTCTGACAATGAAGTGTATTGACACAAGTGCCAACTTACTCCTATCCCTATGTAAAAATCTTTGATGAAATGCTACAGCATTCATGACTTTCTCATTCTTTTTTAAAGATTTTATTGATTTTTTCCCCTATTCTTGCTTCCTTCCTCCCACCCCCCATAGAAGGCAGTCTGTTATGTTTCCATGGTATACAATGATCTAAGTTGAATGTGATAAGAGAGAAATCATATCCTTAAGGAAGAAAAATATAGTATAAGAGATAGCAAAACTACATAATAACTTATGGTTTTCTAAATTGAAGGTAACAGTCTTTGGTTTTTGTTCAAACTCCACAATTCTTTCTCTGGATACAGATGATATTCTCCATCGCAGATAGCCCCAAAATTTTCCCTGATTGTTGCACTGATTGAATGAGCAAGTCCATCAAGGTTGATCATCACCCCCATGTTGCTGTTAGGGTGTGCAATGTTTTTTCTGGTTCTACTCATCTTGTTCAGCAAAGCCTTCCATGCTACCCTGAATTCCCATCCGTCCTGGCTTCTAATAGAACAATAGTGTTCCATGACTACATATAACACAGTTTGTTAACCCATTCTCCAATTCAAAAATATTAACTTAATTTCCAATTCTTTGCCACTACAAACAGGGCTGCTATGATTATTTTTGTACAAGAAATGTTTTTACCCTTTTCCATAATCTCTTCAGCATATAGCCCCAGTAGTGGTATTGCTGGATCAAAGGGTTTGCACATTTTTGTTGCTCTTTGGGCTTAATTCCAAATTTCTCTCCAGAAAGGTTGGATGAGTTCACAGCTTCACCTACAATGTATTAAAGTCCCAGATTTCCCACATCCCTTCCAATGTTGATCATTGTCCTTTCTTGTCATATTGGCCGGTCTGAAAGTTGTGAGGTAGTACCTCAGAGATGCCTTAATTTGCATTTCTCTAATAATTAATGATTAGAGCAATCTGTCATATGACTATGGATTGCTTTGATTTCCTCATCTGTAAATTGCCTTTGCATATCCTTTGACCACTTGTCAATTGGGGAATGGCTTGGTTGTTTTTTTTTTTGAAAATTTGATTCAGTTCTCTCTATATTTTAGAAAGGAGTCCTTTGTCAGAAATACTAGTTGTAAAAATTGTTTCCCAATTTACTACATTTCTTTTGATCTTGGCTACAGTAGTTTTGTCTGTGCATAAGTTTTTTTTTTAATTTAATGTAATCAAAAATTATCTAGTTTGCTTTTAAAGGGGCTCTCCATCTCTTCCTTGGTCATAAACAGCTTCCCTTTCCATAGATCAGACAGGTATAGTTAGTGAAGGTTCTTATTCTTATGATATGAATATTAAAAGGACTTTGGTCTGCATTAATTATAAAAGGTATGAATGAATATATATGAAGTAATTAAACAGTAGTAAAGTAATCTACAGAAAAGTAGAATCTACAAACTGTTAAGGACCAGAACTGGGTCTTTATTTTATTTATCGTTAACTCTCATTCAATATCTAACACAGGATATATTTTATATTAGACACAAGTAATAGTAATATCTGCACTATTTACTTCGTTGTTGTGAGGAAAACAATCTATAAAATGCAGTTGTCATCATCTTCAGTGTCATCATTGTCTTTTCATATTGTTAACATTTGATGAAAACATATGCATATTTCAGCATGGCACTGATATTACTTTCATAAATTGTTCCAATAAAGTGCCAGATCTGACAAATCCTAATAACATGGAAAAGTTTCAAATTTGGCAGAAGATGTATCTTTCACTTTTGTAACTTCTGAAAGAACCACATTGGAAGCACAGTAGTTCTTAAATTTTATCAAGTCTTAGAAACAGATTGGTGAAGCCAATAAAACCCTACTAAAACTGATGGTTTTAAATAATTAAATGAAATATGCAGTACTTTAAAGGAGATCAATTAAATCAAAATGCTATTATCAAAATCTTTATTTAAAAAATTAAATTCATGGACTTCTGTTAAGAACTCTTCTTAGAGGATCATCATCAAATTGGCTATGTTTGTAACTTTTTTGCCAAAAGAACTGATAAAGGCCATCTATTACTAAGCCTCAGAAAAGATGCTTTTTGTGCTGAGGAGAAATTCAATCATTTCATCAACAGTAGATTCTTGAAGTATGGGAGTAGAAGCATTATTCCTAATATCATTGTGATGATCTCCAATAATATTAAAGATGTTATGGTAAGCATGATAATCTCCATTGCACCTCTACAGGAGACAAATAAAATGTCTGTGACTAAATCATCATTTCAAAACTCCAGTGCTTATCAGGAGGGGGAAAATATCACCCACTTTTTATTGGAAACTGATTGGGGAGTAGTGTTGAAGTCAGTTTCACTCATTGTGTATCATTGTATTTCTGCTCCCATTGATTCAGAAAAGTCTGCCCAAATTAACTGACTAGGTCTAGTTAAATGAAGTTCACCAATAATAGTTATCATTTAAACCACTATTTTTTCTTTTTCTCTTTTTTTATTTGCTAGATTTCAGCAAGGCAAAATGGTGACTAATGTGTTCCACTTTCATACTGGGACCACAGACCTCTTCCCAGAATGGTAGTTTATTTTTGACAGCCTGAGAATCAAGATTTTTGGCCTGAAAGAAGACTTAGGGATTTCCAAATCCTTCAGAAACCTATTTCTGATTACACTTGTGCTAATTTTCAATACAGGGGTGAATAGACTTTCCTGTTATCAAGAGAGTCTGTTTTGAAGCTGAGCATGATCAAAAGATGTGCTTGAAGGAGAAAAGTTATTTTTTTCAAAGAAGAAAGCATTGGTTTCTTTTAAAAGTGAAAGAATAGGAAACTCCTTTTCCGTCAATGCACCCTTTTAACTCACAGAAGCATGCTTGACAAAACTTTGTTACATCTAGCCTAAACTGCATAATATTCATTTCACCTAGGCAGGGCATAAATGTTGGCTCTTATGTTATAAAATGAACAGAAAGAATCCTGAATCCACAATCGGGAAGATCTGGGTTTGAATTGCATCTTAGAAAATTTGTTTTTGTTTTTGTTTTTATTCTAGGCAAAGGCCTTACCTCTCTGAATCTCGGTTTCCACATCTCCAGAATGGGAGTAATCATAGGCTTTACACCTCAGGGTTGTTTTGAGTGTCAAATGAGAGAAAGAATATCATATAATTTGTAAATCTTTTGACCTTTATTTCACCCCCCTCCAAAAAAAGGAGATCATTTACCCGGGGTTCATTCTTCTCTCCCTCTATATTCTTCATTTTTCTTGGACCTCAAATTGTTATCTCTTCATTTATTCCTGAGCTCACTCTTTTCCCCTCCCTCTATTTTGTTCATTTACTTTCAACATCAAACCCCCAAATCTCTTCATTTAGTCTAGTTTCTGACACTTTTGTTAGTCAGGTTAAACTTTGCTACATTTACTTTTGCTTCTACCCATACTATTTTCTCCAGGAAATTATAAGCATTATCATGCCACACCTTCTGTAATTTTCAATTTCCTCCCTTATTCAGTTCTTTACCTTTTGCCTGCAAACACATCCATGACTCCCATACTATCAAAAAAAAATCTCTCCATCCTAAGATGCCTGCAAAACCATCAACCCCTATTTCTTTTCTTCTCCTCAGATAAACTCATTGAATAAGCTACCTGCACTCATTGTTTCTACCTCTTAAGGTCTCCCCTAAACCTGTTAGAATATGTCTTCTTTTATTTTTAAATTAATTAATTAATTTCTTATCCATATGCATATGTGTATTTTTAAGTTACAAAATTTCCTTCCACCCTCCCTTCCCAACCCCTTCCCTTAAGTGGCAAATATAGAATATGCCTTCCAATTTCATAGTTCAAATACAACTACATTCTTCAAAATGAATTGATATTTTACTTGTAAATTTTCATGATGTTTCCTCTGCCTTTATTTTTCTTTATGTCAGTATACTATTTGTTAATATTGACCATTTTCTCTTTTAGAATATCCTCTCCTTATTGGGTTTCACATCACTGACCCACCTTGTTTTTCCTCTTACTTGTCCAATTATTTACTGTAAGTCTCCTATGATAGACTTTTATCCATATCATATTGACTATTGAGTATTTCCTAAGGCTGTCACCTGGTCCCTTTACTTTATACATTATCTTTATTTTCGTTAGGTAATCTCATCAACTTTCAATTTTTATTTCTTTATAGATGACTCCCAGAGTTATATAGCCAGTCCTTATATCTCTCCTAAGTCCTAGGCCTATAATGTCTACTGAACATATGGAACTAAATTTTCTGTAGACATCATAAACTAAACATGTCCAAAGTTCTTCCCCTTCTAAAATTCAAAATACCTGCTGAGGGCATCATTAGTCATCTAAGATCATATCTCTGCTGCTTTCCTTCACATCTCTTTCTAACTCACCTCATATATTCAATTTTTAACAAAATTTTATTTTTCTATCTCTACAAAGTCTTTTTGCTATGTCCTCTTCTCATTGTCACTACATTAGTTCAGATTCTCATCAACTCTCATGTGGACTGCTGAAACAATCCAGTGAATAGAGTGTTGGACTTGGAGTAAGGAAGACCTGCATTCAGACCCAATGTCAGACACTTACTAGTAGTTTGACCCTGGGCAAGTCATTCATCCTCTGTTTGCCTCCATTTTCTTTTATGTAAAATGAGAATAATAAAAGCATCTACCTTCCAGAGTTGTTGTGAGAATCAAATGAGATAATATATCCAAAGTAGTAAAACATAATAAGCTCTCCATAGATATTAGATATTATTATCAATTTATATTGCTGTCTCTACTCTCTCCCCATCTCAGTCCTCTATAAAGATGCCTTGATGATTTTCACAAAGCAAAGTCTAAAGAATGTCACTCTTACTGGCCCTATTGCTAAACTAAACTTGATAAACTAAAACGTCACCCCATTACCTAATATATAAAATCCTATTTGACAAGTAGAGTTCTTTGCAACCTGGCCCCTTCCAGCTCTTCTAAAATTTTTACACATTGATCTTCCCATATTGCATAATACATCCATAATTCCTTATTTGTTCTTCTTTAGACATACTGTTATCATCTCTTAAGTTCATGCCTTTGTACTAACTGTCTCTTATAATTGCAGTGCTCTTTCCTCTCATCTCAGTCTCTGAAAATGTCTCATTTCCTTCAAAACTCAGCTCAAAGGACTGTTTCAAGTCTTTCCTTTAGCTTATAGTACCTAAAGTATTATTCTTTAAAAATTACTAATCTGTATGTTTCAATAAATATTAAAGAACATTCTTTAAATTCTCCATTCTTTACATAGTATCTGAAGTATAGTAAGCTCTTCATAAATAACAGCACCACATTTTTACCATCACCATCACTTGAGTGAGAGGTATGTCTGACCAAAATTTAGAGAGGGATTTCCATTATTCAGCAAAGAGTTTTGGCAAATTATCCCATTCTGTGGGTCAGTATCATGGTTTCTCAGGTAAACTCAATTCAAAAACTGACACAAAGTAAACTTTTTACCAATTTTGATCCATATGCTGTATGTGTATGTGTGTATATATGCATGTATGTATACACATGTGTGTGAATTGACCATGCTATGAGAATAATCAATAACAGCAATTGGTCAGATTAAGCATTGTGCTAAGAACTGGGAATAACCATCCCTGCTCTCAGGTAGCTTACCTAATGGAGGAGACAACATAAAAAGTTGGTGGTGATCTTAGAGGGAAGGCACTCATTTAGAAAGACTAGAAAAAGTTTCTTTGAGAAGAGTGGTATATATATATATATATATATATATATATATATATATATATATATATATATATATATACACATATACATATGACATGACGGAAGTCAAGGAGAGTAAGAGACAAAAATGAAGGAGAATATTATAGTCAGGAAGGGCAGACAATAAAATGCTAAATATTAAAAGATGGTGTATTGTTTGGGGAAAAGCAAAAAAGTCAATCTTACTGGATCATAGAGTACATAATGGGGAGTGAGGTATAAGAAGATAAGGAAGATAAGGAGATAATCACACTAAACAGAAGATTTAATATTTGATCTCGGTGGTACCCTCAGTCATAATAAGATAGTAAAATGGAATGGTTTGAGGTGAAAGATAGTGAGTTTAATCTTGGACATGTTGCGTTTGAGATGCCTATGAGACATCCAATTTGAGGTGTACAATAGGCAACTGGAGATGTAAGATCTGAAGTTAGGAAAGACATGAATAATCTGCAGAGAAATATCAATTAAAACCATTAGAGTCAAGGAGATGGTCAAGTGACAAGAGAAGAAATTTCCAGTCATAGTCATGGGAGAGAATCATGGTTGGGTTTGTGACCCAGGACATAATCATGGGATACACCAATGCTTATGTGAGTGACCTGTATAAAGATAAGGTAAAGGAAACTAAGGAGTGATCAAATAGGTAGGATATGAATTAGGAGAGGGTAGTGTCAAAATCTATTTTTTAAGCTTTAAAAATAATGATCTTTATTGATTCCCTTCTTTTCAGTTACACAACCACTCCCCTGATTTTAACCTTCATCAATTCTTGCAAAGACCATTGCAATAACCTTCTAATTGATCTTCCTGCCTGAAGTCTCCTCATTCCAATCCATACTTCACATTGCTACCCAATTCATTTTCTTTTTGTGAAATTTATTTTTTCTTATTTTCATCCATTTGTACATGCATATTTCCAAGTTGAAAAATTTCCCTCCACCATTCCTTCACACCCCCTCCCTTCAGTAGGGCACAGTCAGATTAGTATTTTACATACATATTTTGTTAAACATATTTACAAATTAGTAATTTTGGCATGAGGAATTAGGATTAAGAAAAAGAGATACACAAAAGATCTTTTCATAAAGTATTCATCAGATTTGGTAGGGGTGTTTCTTTTCTACGTGTTTTTTTTTTGTTTTGTTTTGTTTTTCTTCCTCTGGTTGAGAATAATATAGACCATTACCAGTCTGCTATAGTTTCCTAGCTCTCTGGACTGTCAAAGGGAGTTGCTTCCATCAGGGTTGTTTATCTCATAATGTTGTTGATATGTACATTGTTCTCTTAGCTCTACTCCTTTTGCTCAGTCTCATATCCTTTTAGTCATTCCATCCTTCTCTAGAGTCCAACCATTTATGGTTGGTATTCCATAATATTCATGTACCATACTTTTTTAGTCATTCCCCAGTTCCCTTCAATTTCCAATTCTTTGCCACTCCCAAAAAAAGCTGTAATGAATATTTTAGAACATGTAGGATTTTTTCCATTTTTTACAATTTCTTCTGGATATAGTCCTAGAATTGGATTTGTTGGATCAAAGGGTATGAACAGTTTTATTAATCTTTGAACATAGTTCCATATTGCTCTCCAGAAAGACTAGATCTGTTCACAACTCCACTAGCAATGCATCAACGTTCCAATCCTCCTACAACATCTCCAACATTGATCATTTTACCCTTTTCTCAACTGGGCTAATCTAATAGATGTGAGATAATACTCATTGTTGTTTTAATTTACATTTCGCTAATCAATAGTAATTTGGAGCATTTTTCATATGATTATGGTCTTATTGCTACTGCTAGAATTTCCAATACTATATTGAATAGTAATGGGCATCCTTGTTTCACCATTTAATTTATTGGAAATGCTCTGAGTTTATTCCCATTAAATATAATATTCATTGATGGTTTTAGAGAGAAACTATTATTTTTTAGGTTTTTGCAAGGCAAATAGGGTTAAGTGACTTCATTTGAAAACTATTTGTTCATATCCTTTGACCATTTTTCAATTGGGTAATGACTTATGATCTTATAAATTTGATGCAATTCTCTAAATATTTTAGAAAGCAGACCTTTATCAGAACTCCGGGTTGTCAGGATTGTATCCTAGTTTTCTGCTTTTCTTCTAATTTTGGCAGCATTTATTTTATTAGCACAAAATATTTTTTTTAATTTAATATAGTCAAAATCATTCCTTTTGTGGTTTATAATGTGCTCTAATGATTGCTTGATCATAAATTTTCCCTTTTCCATAGATCAGATAGATAGAGTTTTTTTGTTCTATCAATTTATCAATGGTATCACTTTTTATATCTAAATCCTGTACCCTTTTGGATCTATGCCAGGTTTTGCCATGCTGTTTTCCAGTTTTCCCAACATTTTTTGTCGAAGAGTGAGTTCTTATCCAAGATGCTGATATCTTTGGGTTTGATAGATAGCAAATTGCAGTGGTTATTTACTTTTTTTTGAACCTAACCTAATCCACTGATCCATTACTCTATTTCTTAACCGGTATCAGACTGTTTTGATGACTGTTGCTTTATGGTACAGTTTTAGATCTGATAGAGCTAGGCTACCTTCCTTTACATTTTTTTCATCAGTTCCCTTGCTATTCTTGCCCTTTTGTTGATCCAGATGAATTTTTTCATTATTTTTTCTAGCATGGTATTAGTTATTTGGCAGTTTGATTGCTATGCACTGAATAAGTAATTTAATTTGATTAGAATTGTCATTTTTTATTAAATTAGCTTGACCCAACCATGATCATTTACAATTATCCAATTATCTAGATCTGACCTTATTTGGGTGAGATGTGCTTTATAATTAGGTTCATACAGTTTTTGGGTTTGTCCTGGGAAGTAGTTTCCTAGATACGTAATGTTGTCTACAGTTATTTTAAATGGAATTTCTCTTTCTAACTCTTGTTCTTGGGCTTTGTTGTTCATATATATAGAAATGCTGATGATTTATGTGAATTTATTTTATATCTTGCTACTTTGCTGAATTTGATAATTGTATAAATGAGTTTTTAGATGATTATCCTGGGTTCTCTAGATATACCATCATATCATCTGCAAAGAGTGAAAGTTTGGCTTCCTCATTGCAATTTTGGTTTCAATTACTTTTCTTTCTCTTATTGCTACTGCTAGCATTTCCAATACTACATTGAATAGTAATGGTCAAACTTGTTTCATCCTTTAAATTATTGGAAATGCTCTGAGTTTATTCCCATTAAATATAATATTTGTTGATGGTTTTAGAGAGATATTATTTATTTTTTTAGTTTTTTTTCAAGGCAAATGGGGTTAAATGATTTGCCCAAGGCCATATAGTTAGGTAATTATTAAGTTTCTAAGGCCAGATTTGAACTCAGATACTCCTGAGTCCAGGGCCAGTGCTCTATTCACTGCACCAACTAGCCAACCTACTATTTATTATTTTAAGGAAAACTCCATTTATTCCTAAACTTTCCTAATGTTTTAATAGGGATGGATTATTTCATCAAAGGCATTTTCAGTATCTATTGAGATTATCAATATGATTTCTGTTGGTTTTACTATTGATGTTTAATCATTAAAAATCTATAGAGGAAAGAATAGAAGATAATCATCAATGTCAAAGGCTACAATGAAGTCAAAAAGGATAATGATAGAGAAAAAACTATTATATTTAGTAATCAAGGTCTCATGAGTAACTTTGGAAAGAGTAGTTTCAATAAAATGATGAGGTTGAAAATCAGACAGCAAGGAATTAGGAAGAGAGAAAGAAGAGACACCTATAGAGTTCTGAAGGAGTTTAGCTTAAAAGGGAGATGACATATATGATGAGAGATAATATAAATCAAGGACAAATTTCTTGAGAATGAGGGAGACATGGGTATATTTGTATACAAATAGAGAAGTAGCTAATAATCAGGGAGAAATAGAAGATTAAGGTGGGAAATGGGATGATAAAGGGATAAATCTATTGGAGTATATGTAATGGGATGGAAATCATATAAGTAGGTAGAGTGATAGAATACCTCTCTATATGAAATAGGGTGAAAAAAGTGATAATGACAGAAAATATCTAAGTGATATACATGGGGAGGTAGGGAAATAAGGATTTCTGTAAAAATAGCTTTGTTTTTTATTGAAACATGGGGTTCTTAGATGGTAAATTTTCAGGTTACATTTCAATTCAGTTCATTAAGTCTATATTAAATTCCTAATCACCACCTTAGGGCAGCTAATTGACATAGTGATAGAACACTGGAACAGGAATCAGGAGCACCTTAGTTCAAATCCAGCCTGAGCCACTGTGTGCATGAACTTGGGCAAGACTGTTCATCTTGGCTTCAGTTTCCTCACATATAAATGGAGTTGGAGAAGGAAATGGTAACCACTCCAGTATCTCTGTCAAGAAAATCTAATATGAAGTCAAGAAAAATTGGATTCAATGAAAACAACTAAACAATAACAAAAAAAACATATAATAATCTCAAAAGTATGTTAAATATAGTAGAGGAGGAAATAAGCAGTTATTGGTTGTCTACTCTGTGCAAATCACTACAGAAATATAATCACAACAACAAACATTTGAGTTAAGTGTCATTGCTATCCTTGTTTTACAGTTGAGAAAACTGAGGCAGATGGATTAAGTGATGATCCCAGGGTCACATAGCTAGTAAAAAACATGAATTCAAATTTATTTTTTCTTTTTTAAAATAAGTTTATTTTTTCAACTAGATAAGTAAAAATAGTTTTCAACATTTTGTTAAAGCTTTTTCTTCCTTTCCTTCTCTCTCCCCTCTCCCCTAGACAGAGAGTAATCTAATATAGCTATTTAAATATATTTCCATATTAGTCATATTGCAAAAGAAAACTCATTCCAAAAAGGGAAAAAAAAACATGAGAGAAAAAAACACAAAACACATTTTCAAAACTGAAAATAGTATGCTTTAGTCTGCATTCAGCTTGCATAGTTCCTTCTCTGGATGAGAATGGTATTTATCATTGTAAATCCTTTATTACTACTGAGAAGAACAAGTCCATCATAGCTGGTCATTATACGGTGTTTCTGTTAATGTGTATAATGTTCTGGTTCTGCTCTCTTCACTCAGCATCAGTTCATGCAAGTCTTCCAAGCTTTTTCTGGAGTCTAGCTGCTCATTATTTCTAATAAAACAGTAATACTCTATCACATTCAAATACCAAAATCTGTTCAGCCATTTCCCAATTGATGGGCATCTGCTCAATTTCTGATTCTTTGCCACTACAAAAAGAGTTGCTATAAATATTTTTTTGCACTTGTGGGCTTTTTACCCTTTCTTATGATCTCTTTAGGATAGAGACCTAGGAGTAGAATTGCTGGATCAAAGGGTATGTACAGTTTTATTGCCTTTTGGCAATAGATGAAGTCAAATTTAAACTCATGTTTTCCCGATTCCAAGTCCATCACTCTATCCATTGTGACATCTAATTGCAAAAATGGTACAAAGACAAATATGAAAAAAGTCTTATCCCTTAAAGAATTGACATTCCACTTAAGAGATAAAATGTAGGTACAAATCAGCAATTTTTAAAAATATTGGTTAAAAATAATTTCAAAACATTTCCATTTAGTCCTGTGTAAAATTCCTTAAATCGTAGACTCAAGCAACAAATTATTTTTTTGCTCCCTCTTTTTAAACTGTGTAAGATGGAGTCATCCTGAAAAAAATAATTTGATAAGTCAATCTCTCCTTCAATTAACCATTGTTTACCAATGAATAAATATGTATATGCATTTGTATGTATACATATATTTAATATATATGTTCATTTGAACATTATATATGCATGCATGTATCTGTCTTCAGAGAGAGAGAGAAGGCTGATTAAAAATGACTAATTCTATTTCTCTCTATTATTGTCTTGACTGTCTGAAGATGTCACTGCAACAGCAGCTGCCTCCACTCTGTGAGAATATGGTAGGAATGTCTCTTGTGAGAACTGCGGGTACTCCCATACTAACCACATGTCAGATCTGGCCCCCAGATAATGTCAGTGTCCACTGCCTGCTGCTCTTTTGTGATCTTGTCAATTGGTTGCCCAGTAAGTGCATTGTTCTTACCCAGACTGAACCACCCAACTGCAGGCTGCATGTGTGTGAGCTTCTGCCACCAGTATTACACCCTTGGAAAACTCATTCCAGTAATCTTAGGAATGCTATCACTATCCCTATTATCTGATTGTCAGAACCAGCAACCATTTTTTGATTGGCTGTCATCTTGAAAGAGTTGAAAGGTTCTTTGAAAGAACTTTATATGTTGGAGAATAGATGCATCTCTCTCTCTCTCTCTCTCTCTCTCTCTCTATATATATATATATATATATATATATGCATAATACATGCATAAATTACATATATGTGCATATATATATATATATATATATAGAAAGAGAGAGGAGAGAGAGAGAGAGAGAGAGAGAGAGAGAGAGAGAGAGAGAGAGAGGAATGAATTTTATATATATTTCTTCCTGAGCAATACTCAGAATTCTAGATCTCAGGACTCTAAATTCAAATAGTAATGAGAAACACTAAACTATACATAAGTATCTTTGTAGATCATGTAGTGGCAATTTTAAAATGTAATGTTATTTATGTTTTATAGTCCCTTTGTTTATTTTGTCAAATATTTTCCAATTACATTTTGATTTGATTTAGGCCACAGTCAAGGGTATTGTGGGTTTGTGAAGGCTCTGCTCTGGATAACCCAAAGTTTATAGAAAGGTGACAATTTGCTTCATTAGAGGTAGTTAACACCTAAAGTGATGAGGATGGTCACTGTTCCATGTATTCATGAGTGTATGTAGAAACATACATACATATATATATATATATATATATATATATAAACATATATTTTAGATGAGCATATATAAGTAGCAATATGAACACATTTACATGTGGTTTTGTTTATACATGACTGTATGCATGTGTATTCATTATAACCCGACAGATTATGCAATGTCTTACACAAAATAACAGATAACTTGTTAAAGTGGTATCATCATAAATTGTGACCACAGAACCACAAAGTTGTAATCCAGTGACCAGAGAGGCATTCTCTCCAGAGCCTGTGCATTCCACTTTTGTATGTCTGCAATGTTTAAACATTTTCGTTGCTTTGAGCCTCAGTATATTTTCTTCTGAAACTTTCAACTACTCCTACTAATTAAATTCATTAGAACCAAAATTAACTAATTTAATCCCTTGACCCACTTTTATGAAGGGTATTGGAAGGACAGCAATTCTAGCATAGATTTTTCTCCAGAGCTATAATGTTCTCCAGAACAAAAATGTTCTTCTGAGGTTACTCAACAGCATCTTCTCTAAATTATTTTCGTTTCATGAATGTGGTTTGCTGTAGAAATAAATAATCTGTCACTGAAAGCTTCTTTGGAACCCCTGACTTCTGTTCCTTAATATTCCACAAGAGTATGTATATACTAAAATCGCAATTCAATGGCTCATGAGGATGTTTCACTGGTTCTAAAAAGCTGTGTCCATAGTACAAAAGTTATGTCAGCTCCTGGAAAGAAGAGACTCTTTTTCATCTTTATATTTGTATGTCTTCTCTATGGCACAGTACTTTGAATGATGTAGGTGCTTAATATTTTTAATTGAATTGTTCTAATCAGTTGGAAAGACTTTGAGTGTGTTACTGGTCATAGACAGTAGATCTGTTCCATTAGAATTGGACTCAATGTTTGCAGAGTTTCATGGGGAACAGGAGATGCTTTTTTTTTGTTTTGCTTTGTTTTCCCTCAATGACTCATGAAATTTCTGCTAAAGCATCGAAGGGTTATGACTACATTACTGTATGAACATTGAAGTCATGGATGTTTTAATTATAGAAGCCAGTATAATTTACTTTATCATGGAAAATGATGAGACAAGCTAGCTAATTGGTAAGGGCACAGAGCTTCTGAAATCAAGTCATAGGATGAAATCATGATTAAGAAAACTTAAAATCCCTCCAGAAAATGGTTTATGATTGAGTCAGTTTATTTTGATAAATTAATAAGCATTTGTTGAGTGTCTAATATGTACAAGGAGCTATATTATATGCCTGAAATACAAAAAACTAAAAAGGGGAAAAGATCCAGTCTTCACAGAGGTGATATTCAACTGATCATAAACATTCCCTTGGGAGTCTCTTAGTGGGCTAACTCTCACAGGTTGCTTTGAAGAGAAAAGATACTACTCAAAAACATCACTTTGCCACCTTTAGAATAAAAATGCAGCAAGCTGTCTTAACACAATGATTAATGATGGAGAGTTGGAAACTATACATCATCTTATTTTACCTTCTATTGACTTTAACAACAATTGAATTCTAACCTTTCCCTGATGGGGTGGGCTTGGCAGATGAGTCAAATTCTCTTATATAAAAGGCAGTGAGAAACTGATTTTTGAGTGGTTGAAAAGCCAATTGCTGGCAAAACAGTTTGGAAATGAAATGAGGCAAGAGGCCAAAAGCATAAGCAGATGAATCAGATGAGCAAAATCATAATAGATTCATTCTTTGGTCTGTGTAAGGTAATAGTCATAAAAATAATTCACATTTGCATAATACTTTAAGGTCTCTAAACTGCTTATCTAATAACAATCCCTTAGAAATAGTAAGAAGAAAACATCCTTTTTATAGGTGAGGAACCTGAGGCTCAGGGAAATAAACTTATTTTCACATAGCTAGTCAATGGAAAAGCTTAAATTCAAATCTAGGTCTTTTGATCCCAAGTCCACGAATCCTTCTCTTCCATAACATTACCTTTAATGTGGATATTTTGAGGGCACACTGAGAAAAGATGTTATTGGTGGCAAAAATATATGGAAATTGAGGGAATATCCATCAATTGGGAAATGACTGAACAAGTTGTGGTATATGAATGAAATAGAATATTACTATTCCATAAAAAAATGATGAGCAAGTATATATCAGAAAAAGCTGGAAAGACTTTCATGAATAATGCTGAGTGAAGTGATCAGGAACTATGATAGACTTAGCTCTTCTCAGCAATACAGTGATAAAAGAATTGTAATAGAAAATGCCATCCACATACAGAAAAAGATTATACTATTTTCAGTTTTTAAAATTTGTTTACTTTTTGTTTTTTTCTTTCTCATTTTTCCTTTTTATTCTTATTCCTTTTTACAATGTAGCTACTATGGAAATATATTTAACATGAATGTACATGTTTAACCTATATCAGATTGCTAGATCTCTTGGAGAGGGAGGAGAAATAAAGGGAAGGAAGAAATTTAGAATTGAAAATCTTATAAAAATGAACATTGTAAACTACATTCTCATGTAATTGGAAAAATATAAAATACTATTAAGTAAAAATAAATATTTTTAAAAAGAAAATACTTTTGTCTTCAGTGAAGAATAATGGTAGGTAGCATTTATGTAATACTTGAATGTATGCAAAGTGCTTTACATAGCTTATCTCATCTGATGTTCACAACAAGCCTAGGAGGTAGGTTATTATTATCCCCATGTCATAGATGAGGAAATTGATATTAAGTGAATTGTCCAGAGGGCATACAGCTTAGTTTGTGTGTGTGTGTGTGTGTGTGTGAGTGTATGTATGTGTATGTGTTTATCAGGCAAAAATTAAACTCAACTTTTCTTGATTCCAAATTTGTCACCATCAACTATACTACTTAGATACTTCAGAGTTGTTGAATTTCCCAGATACAGAGGAGGATGAAAACAGAGATTTTCTTTTTGAGTAGTCTTACGCTTGCTTTATTCACCATTTCCACAAGAAAAGAAGAAAAAAAGTAAATTGAAACAGTTCCTGGGACCTTTTCCTATTTCCCACTTCTCAAAATGTAATAATCCCTATTTGATAGAACACTGGAACTAGAAACACCTCCTTGGTAATCTAGCTCACCTCCCTCATTTTACAGTTGAAACTGAAAGAAAATGACTAATATTTATTAGAAAAAAATGCTAGAGTAAGGAGTTACTAAGTTCAGAAGATATAATGATCCTGCCCTTGGTTATATATTTTTCTATGCAGAGGAATTACATATAGCATGAAAATAGATAATAAAGAAAAGAGCAAAATTTCTTGGTCAGATGGAGTTTAATGAAGACTTGGGAAATATATAGACAACGTACAGAGGAAATTTTTAGGAAAAAAGAAAACATTAAGACATTTAGAGAGATCTTGGAAAATTTCATGTAAGAAGTCGAACAATGGGGGTTTCTGAATCCAGGTTCCAAGATAGTAAAAAAAGGATTTCCTGGAGAACATCAAGATTCTGAAAGTGAAGAGGAAAAGTCCTAAATTATAATCCTTGTTTCTAGTGAGAGAAGGGAATTTTTCTATGTAGCACAAACTCTTGGAGAGAACATCAGTGTCACGAAGCTAGAGGAGTAATGGGGAAAGTAATAAAACATGATGTGAGGGAGCAAAAGACCATGACTTCTACTAACATTATATATTTTTATGAACAATTCAGGTCCAATAGGAAAAAAAGACTGGGGGAGAGTTCAAATGGCTTAGGTTACCTGGGATTCTGAGGGTTCTTGAACTCACTGCAATACAACTGAAAACTTCAAATGCATTTCCTTCTTGAAGAGTCTTGTATGGATCACTGACATTGATGAAGCATGAACTAGAGTTTGAGCTGCTTTCTCAGAAACTCCAAAACACAAAAAATAAATATCATTCTAAAAAATAATAGGACCATGGTCAAAGGTGGTAATCATTAAAAAAATGTACCAGTTGTCTATAGGATTCTATGAGCTCATTGTGTATGTTCTGCATTTCAATGAGGAAAAAATGAAGGTTGCTATTAGAGGATGTTACAAAAGTCTTAGAACAATTTCAAGTTTGATAGATAGAATAGCCATGGGTAACTTGATGGCATAATGGATAGAGCACCAGACTTTGAGGCAGGAAGACCTGAGTTCAAATCTAGCCAGTTCCTAGCTGTGCAAACCTGGGCAAGTGACAACCTTGTTTGCTTCAGTATCCTCATCTGTAAAATACATTGGAGTAGGAATGGCATTGGAGTAGAGTGGCAAACCAATCTAGCATTTTGCCAAGAAGATACCAAAAGGGGTCATAAAGACAAAATTGAAAATTGAAATTGAAAAACAGCTATACAACAACAAAACAATAATAGCTAAAAGTTTAGTAACCTCAAATTTAATAAAATTTGAAAAAAGATATACTAAGGCTTTTGAAACTCCTTTTATATGCAATTATGACCTTGAATGCTTCTATGGAATCTGACAATTCTCTTACTCATAGTGGAAACTGAAAAATGATCTATATCTGTTATGTTCTAAAATTCCCCAGAGACAGCTCTGGGTGGATACAGTATAAGCTAATGAATGAAATAAGTCAGAATTCTTGGACATGAGTTATGCCTATGCCTTACCTCAAAGAGAGATTTAAAAATTTTTATTTTAAAGAATCATATGCCCAAAATAGCAATCTTCTGGGGAGGTTTTTGGGTTTTTTTTGAAGGGAAGAGTAATGTGGATGTTGTGTTGTTATATCTAGACCAGTAATTTTTAAATTGTGATTATCAACACTGGAAAAGTAGTTTACACAGTGTATCAGAGCACTTTACTTATCAAGAAAACAAATTCAAATTCTGCCTCAGTCACTTAATAGCTGTCTGAGACTAGTCAAGATTAAACCTCTGTGTCCCTGAGTTTCTTTTTGTAAAATTAGAAAATTAAACTGGAAGGAGTTTCACATTCTTTCTAGATCTAAATCTATGATTTTGTGAAATGTTCACAATGTATTGGTGTCTCCAATGGACCTTAATTAAGATATAAAGATAAATATGATAGACCCTCTAACTTCATGAAGCTTGTAATATAGATTGGGAAGATTTATAGCATCTTCCACCAAATTCAAAGGTTCCTAATTTTATTGGTATGGATACTCCTTCCACTGATTTGAATCATAATCCTTCTAAGACTGAGAAAACATTCTTCATAACAGTCTATAGACAAAGAAAGATAATGACCTCATTAGGAGCCATTCCACACAAGAAAGCCCTCTAAAAATTGAACAATTGAACTTGGCTAGCTGTCTTATGATAACCACACAATCAATTTTTCATTAGCCAAATTAAAGTATTTGTTTTGGAATAACCAGTCAATCTGATCTTCCCTGATATAATCTTAAAGAATGTAAATTCATCTCCTGTCATGATGATTTATTTGAGTAATACACAAATAAATGGTATAAATTAGTGTATCTTAAATCTGAAAGGAAAGTGTGAATTTTGGTAGATAAAAAAAATACTTCTTACTGGAGAAAGATATTCAAGCATTGCAGGATGTCCTTATCACAGACCTGATGGATATTCATTTCATATTGATGCTTTCTGATTCTCTGGCATTTTTCCCCAGTCTTCTGTAGGTGGTATAGAGAAGATGTCTAAGGTAAAGGAGACAGTGGTTTTACTAAGGAAAACACCATCACCAGGAAGCCTTTGATTCTTGCCTCTGCTAACAAGGAACCATGTAATTATTCCAAGAACATGGCATAATTTTGCTAGCCAATTTTCATTGTCTAATTTCATTTACAGTCATTCTGTTTGTGTTATTTCTTTTTTGTTCTATTGCAAGTGTCTTCTAATCATGGATTTCAGGGTTTTTTTACTATCACTTATCTCCACTCTTCCCCACCTTTCCCCAGAAGAGTAAGTTGTCTGCTATTGTAGGCAATTTATAAATTTCTGTTGGATGAAAAAGTCTGATATTCCTGGGAAAAGCAAGGTGTTGCATGTGGATTTAGGGCTGGATGTGGAGTTAGGAATATCTGAATTCAGTTACTGATATTTATTTGCTATCTATGTGATTCCTGGGCAAGATTTTTAACCTCAGTTTCCTCATCTGTAAGTTAGATATAATACTAGCATCAGTCTTGCAGAGTTGTTTAAAGATAAAATGAGAGACTATTTCAAAGAACTTTGAAAAATATAAAGTGCTATATATAAATGCTAGGCTTGTAGTAATAGTAGTAGTAGTAGTAGTAGCAGTAGCAGTAGCAGTAGCAGTAGCAGTAGCAGTAGTAGTAGTAGTAGTAGTAGTAGTAGTAGTAGTAGTAGTAGTAGTAGTACTTTGCATTTTATTCTCCCAAAAACCCTGATGTAGGTCTTTTTGGAAGATTGCCTCATTATGGAGCAAAAGGAATATATATTAGAACTAAGACAATTCCGTCCTCATCTCATTTTTTTAGTCTTTGTTTTTCAGAAACACTTAGTTTCAGATGACAGTTTTCCTATAAAATCTTCTATATCTCTATTCCCCAGCTCAAAGCATTGTTACTCTGCTAAAATTTTCCAGAAATAATCTCAACTGGATTTTTTCCTCTGCCTTCACTTCAGCATATTTTATATTAAATATATTTGTGCACATGTATTAATAATCTGCACACACACACACAGGTAGATACTCATGAATTCACACACACAATTGCACATATACATACATACATACCCATCCCAGTAAAATGAAAAAATTATTTAAGTATTGAGATTGCATTTTTTTATTTTTGAATTTCAAATGTTTTCAGCACCTTACCTTCATTACCCTAAAATTTGCTGATCCTTACTTAATTGATTTTCAGCTCCCTATTTTTTCATGTACTTTCTCTTCCATACTTTCAATTCTCATGGTTCTGGATTCTTTGACTGTATCATGCTGCTCTCCTGAACTCATGATTGTATTCTATCTGCTCATTCAATTCTGACTCAGAGTATATCCTGATATTGTCATGTTTATATATAACCTATCCAAGAATCACTAGTCTGTGTCTTATCTTGGACTTGACTCTGACTTTTAGTTCCTGGCTGTATCTTCTAACCCAAAACTTTATTAGTGCACTCTCATTCCCAGCTACGCCATCCTCCATGTTTGATTCTGAACACTATATGTGATATTTCATCAGGAAAAAAGGATATCCAGTTATTACCAAGAAAAGGAGAGAATATGAAAAAGGACCATGAAAAGGAAAAGTCAATGGAATATCCCTTTAGAGAGAATGAGGAGTCATGTAAAAATTGTGGAACTTGAAGTCATCCCTCCAAAAGTAAGTCTTTTCTCTGAAGATTGTACATTCTGATTGAGTTACAGGTTTTGGAAATAGAAAATTTGGAAGGGATCTCAATGACCAAAATGAGCTTTAACAAGATACTTCTTTACTACTCATATGTCAAGTGATCATCAGTGTTTTCTTGAATATTTCTGATAAAGGGAACTTATCGCCTCCCATGGAAACCCATTCCACTTTTGGACAGCTAGAAAAGTATAAATGGTTCCCTAATATTTCTCCTTTTCATTTCTCTACTTCTTTACGATTCTAATTTTGATTCTTGGAAATTTCCATTCATTGATTTTGGATCTGCCCTCTGCTGCCAAATAGAACAAGTCTAATTCTTCTTCCATATGACAGCCTCTCAGATACTTACAAGCAAAGGTTATGCAATCCTCACATTGTATGGACTCCAGTCCCTCACCATTCTAGTTATTCTTATCAGAATACCCTCCAAGTTATCTATTACCTCTCAAAAATATGGAATCCAGAATGCTCTAACTGTGGCTTGACCTGGGCAGATAACAGAATTATTACTTATACCCTGTATTGGATACTATGGCTTTTACCAGAAAACTGAGGCCAATAATACATGAAGGATGAATGGCAGTAAAACCTGTACAATTCCTAACTGTATCTTTGGGGACATGTGAGGTCAAATTCATGAAATGGAAGGACACAGAGAAGATAAGATACTGAACTGAGAAAGTAAAAGAGTCTTTCTGATGATAAATCCATTTTGTAAAAGAGAAATGGGCAGGTCATTGTACTGGATGTAAAAGAGAGCAGAGGAAAAGAAGGAAAGTATAAATGACTGGCTGAAAAGGTTAGCAGATTCAAAATGAACATAAAAATGCACTTGTGCAAAGATTGGAAGGGAAATGTCATGCACAATATTACAAGAGTCAATAAAGTATTCAGACTCTACAGGGACTATGTAGGAACAGAGATTTAAAGAAAGTGCCAGGATACTTCACTTAATCTTAGTTCTGGCCACTTAATGACATTTAATAATTTGGGTTTTGAAAGTAAAGTCTAAATGAACATATGTATTTGTGTAATTGCATTACAGTCTACACACAGAGACATATACACAGAATAAGTACTCATACCCACACAGACAATTACACACATACATACATACCCTCCCCTGTATAATGTAAACCCTTTAAGTATAGAAACTGTATTTCTTTCATCTTTAATTTCCAGTGCTTGTTCCTGTAAAAGTAGAGGTGGCAAGGAGTAAACAAAAACATTGTAAATTGTAGCTATTTTAAATAAGCATAAATTGTATGTAAGAATTTAAAAGTGTAAAATTGTGCATATCAAATGAGATATGTAGAAAGCAATTTAAAACTATATAGATGCACATTATATATTTATGATAGTAAAATATTTGCAATATATCTATAATATTGTGTTATTGTATATCATATTATATGTAGGCACATTATATGTATTTATGCATATATATATCATATGCATGTTTAACATATATATTGTACCATCATAACTATTACCAACACCACTACCATCATCTTCATCATCCAATCAAGTATGGGTTTATTTGAGTTTCCAAAAATCCTGAAATGGCTAAACTTTCAGGCACAGATACCAAAAAAACAAAACAAAATTACATAGTACTTATTAGAGCTTGAGGAAAATATGGGATTACAATCTTTTTAGGGTCCTTAAAGATTTCTTAGAATTCTTTTTTAAAGTCAATATTTTATTCCTATTTTAATTTCTATCACTTACCAATGACTCCCTCCTTCTAAATGAACAACAAAAATGAAAAAAGTACAATTAAGCAAAAGAGACAGACATCATCAACTTGTGCCTAATTCAGTGCCCATAATCTGCCCCCTCTAGAATGAGAGACAAGAGGGAAGCATATTTCTGAACCAATTGTCTGAAACCATTGCACTGACCACCAGAGTTCTGACATCTTTTCATATTACTTTTCCCAGAATCTTAACAATAACTAAAGTAATGATGAATGATGGGTTTTTTTAAAGTCAAAAGTGATAGTGAAACTTTACAGCAATAGATCCAGTTCAGAAAATTATTCTAAGAGGTGTAGGAGACTTTTCTGGAAAAGCCACTACTATGAAGTCTCTATTATGTGAATCTCAATGGGACCCTGAAGTAAAGTCATTCAGTTCTATTACTTGTGAGGGAAATAATGCTCCTGACATGGACAGGAATTTAGAAGCAGAATCATCTTTAGAGCTAATATAATCCATAGCCCTTACTATATATAAACTAACTGGAGCCCAGAAAGATCAATTAATTTATCCATAATTGCACTAAATAGAAGAGGTAGAATCTTAACCCTGATTGTCTGACTTCAATACTCTCAATATTTGATCATTATGAACTTGAAAATTATCAACAAAAATGAGCATTTATTTATACAAAGAAATTAAAAGATGATTTGTACAAATATTTTGTAATAAATGTAAATCAATAAAGTTAAATCCTTAACTTGTCTGTCCTCTCTTCTGAACTTTTATCTCTTGGCTTCTAAGTAATAGCAATAACTAATATTTATAAAACACTTACAATGTGCCAGACACTTTATAATTATTATCTCATTTGATCTCCACAATAACCCTAAATGGTCAGTACTATTTCTCATTTTGCATATGAGGAAACTGTGAAATACAGTGATTAAGTGACTTGGTTAGGATTAAATATCTAGTAAATATCTTAGACTTTATTTGAGATCAAGTCACCCTGACTTTTCTTTTTTGAAATCTCTTGCTTTTTCTCAATTCTCTCCCTCTCCCACCAAATTAAAGTCCTTCTTTGCACCAAATAAATATAGCAAATAATTGGTAAGGTCAGCAAATGTTTATTTCATTTGTCACCTGTGGTCTACTACCTTCCCATCAAGTTGAGCCAGACATGTTTCATCATCTGTCTTCAGGAGATGCTAATGTAGATGAGAGATCCTAAATCTTTTCACATTACTATATTGTTATGAGAAATATATACATAGTTTTCCTAGTTCAACTCATTTCACACTGCATCAGTTTAGTTCACAAAAGTTGTCCCATATTTCTTGTAATCTATTCCATTCCTGTAATCTAGCCATCATTCTAACAATATAAAAATAGAATCATATTACACAGTTGTTCAATCATTCCCCAGTTGATGGACACTCACACTTGCTTTCCAATTCTTCATTACAAGATATTCAGAATTACTTCATTTTTCAGGTCTGTCCTTTCTTGTTACTCAGACAAAGTGGATTTTTATAAGTATTTTTCCTTTTAGGAAACACAATTATCTACCTCAAATAGAGTTAAGATAACTATCCACAACTCTCCTGGCAACATTCACTACGATTTCTGGTCCAGTAGGAATCTAATCTTAAAAGAAAAGATGAGAGTAGTAGAAGCCATTCTGGGGTCACTACTCAGCTATTTGATTTCTAATTACAATTTGGATATATCAGGTTGTCTCATTCTGTTGTCAGAAATTTCATGCTGGTGCTTGCCCAGCATTGATACTGCTAGGTGCTTCACTGATACAAGAAGAAGAGAAACCAAATCAAAGTCCTAGAGACACCAGCATCCAGATCATTACCAATAGTCCTGTGTCAGTCAGGTCATGGAGTGGATTGGTTCTGGAAAAGACAAGTAAAAAGGATGTCTTTGCATAACACTCCCCTCACTATAATAAACACTGTTATGCAAGTCATGCCATCATGAATATGAAAACATTGCCCTCCCTTGATTATGAAGGATAAATATCATCACAAGAGGCTAAATAAGGAAATCATTTCATCCAACAATGGATGCTACTTTCCATAAATATTTTAAAACATTGCTCAAGTGCCTACTAGACTCAGACCATGAAAATGGAGAGAAAAAAATTTGGAAGAAGAAGACTCCAAATTGCCTAATAAATTATATATGAGATAAAAAGGAGTTCTTTTCTAACTGAGGATAAGTATAGGTTTTCGCACTCATGGAGCTTCAATATCTTCATTTGTAAAATGGGGATGATGATACTTAAACCATCAACTGGACTGAAAAGTTGTAAAGAAAGTAATTTTAAAATTTTATATAGTGATACATAAATGTAAGTTAATATTGGTGATGATGTTATTAATCATATCTAGCATTTTTGTAGTATTTGCAAGTTCTTTACATATGTTTTCTCATTGATCCCCATGATCATCCTGGAAGTAGGTATTATATTCATTCCCATTGTATGCGTGAGGAAGCTGAAGGACTCCAAGTTAAAGAATATGCTCAGGATCACACAGTGAACAAATGTCTAATGCACAATTTGAATTTAAGTCTTTCAGACTCCAAGTCTAGATTTATCTTATCCTTATTCTCATCATTATCCTCATGAGAGTATGAGAGTATCTGCTCTGCAAAAAGATTTTTTCAGAAAAAATAATTACAATAATGTTTGTAATATCAACAAAAAACAATAACTTCAGTTTTACAATTTATAAAGATTGTATATATATATATATATCTATATATATATATCAAACAATTACTGAAATAATTTAGGTAGTTCAAGTGTTGTCATTTTTTATACTCAAACACTAACTGCGTGCCTCTTGGTAAAGTCACTAAATCCCTTTCTGCCTCAGTTTAAAGACTTTAAATTGGGGTTGAAAGCAATTGCACCTATTGCAAGGATTAAATAAGAAAATTTCTGCAAAACATTTATCACAATGTGTGGTACATAGTGGGAACTTAATAAATTATTTCCTTCCTTCACCAAAGAGAAAATTGAGGCTCATAAATAAGAAATTACTTGAACAATGTAATTTTCAAACCGCAACAGGAATCTAGGGTCTTTTGATACTAGATTCATTGCTTGTTCCACTATACCATATCTGTAAAGAGAAAGGTCAAATGACTATATCTAAAAGTATGTACATATGTATGTATACATATATAGAGAGAGAGATACATAGACAGATATGTATATATACATCTATATATTATATATGTGTGTATATAAATAGACATGTGTGTCTGTGTGTATTATTAGATTTCAGTTTATATTTCAGTTACAGGACCTTACTTTTCTGACCTCACAAATTTTTTCTAAATAAAAGGGCAATGTAGAACCACCTAACCTCAATCTTCATTAATGTTTTCCCCACCCTCAAATGCCAGAGGAATGAGACCTTTCCCCAAAGATTATGTCTAGAGCTAGAAGAAATTTTAAAAATTGATTTTAATCCAAACTTATTTTAGTAGATAAGAAAGCTAAAATTCATTAAGGGCCAAAGAGAAAGTAGCTATCTGAAGATCACAGTAATAATAATTAATAAAACAATGATTCAACACAATTCAATAAACACCTATTAAGTCTGCTGGAATATTATAGGACCCTTAAATTTAACAATTAAAATATAGTTGGAAAAATTGGAGAGAGCAACATTAATGATCTCTTAGTATCAGAAGCCAGATTACAAGAGGTTGAGAAGTGAGTGGGAGAAATATAATTTACTCCCTAGGACTTTAGCTATCAAAAAGAAGAGGAATGTAGGATGAATTCTTGAGGCAATGGTAGTCAATCAGAGGCTTCTAAAGACAGGAGTAATCTATATATTTAAAAAAATTAAATGCATATTAGAAGGGAATAGATGATAAAGAAAATTGAATATTATCCAGAGGAGAAGATAATCAAAACAATGAGATCATAGAGAAGATGTAATAGCTTACAATAAGGGCAGATATATAGAGGGACTGACACTGGCAAGCAGATGGTCTCCTTTCTCAGACACTAGAGCAATAAGGAGATAATGGGATCCTGAGTTGATAAAAAGATAGAGTTCAAGATGAATGGCTTTTATTTTCTTAATAAAGTGTGAAGTAGAATCCTATGATAAGAGGGAGTACTTAGAATGGCAAAGGTAACCTGAGGAGAAAAGAAACACTGAAATAGTTGTTTGATCTTTGTTAGAGAAGCAATCTAAGAACTTCAGGTTGAGATATAAATTTGAATAATATATATTGTGTGTATATATATATATATATATATATATATATATATATATATACATAAATTTGTGGGAAATTCAGTGATCATTGTTATATCACTTCCCTCAGTGCCATTATAGCAGCTCATTAATTCATAGGATCTGAGAAAGTGAATGATTAGGGAAACACAGATTTTTGGATTTGGAGAGGAGATAAGAAACACTGAGAAGATGGGGTAAGGTAGAGGGCCACTTGAACTGGTTAACTTTACATGAACTAATGCAAACTATGTTCATGAGGCAAAGAAAATGAGATTAGAATCAAAGTGCTGTAAAGCACTGTGAAATGACTATTTAAGATATAGATTTATAAAAAATGATGCAGAAGGAAACATGGGATGGTAAAGGCTTATAATTCTGAAAAAGGAATTTCAAGAGTTCTGTATTACTGAGATCACATAAGAGTAAAGGTGAGATCAAGCACACCATCACCCAAGCATGAGAAATAAAAAAATAGTTCATAGAAGTTGAAGAAGCTGATGAAATGTAAAGTCAGGATACCTGAGTGGACATTGTTATGTATATCTGTTGAAGTTCCCATGTATAAAGTTTGGAGGAGGAGACTGATCCAGATGCTAAGTTACTCAAAGAGAAAAAATGACCTGAAAATTGGGAGATCAGGGCAAACAGTTTCTGGATAAAAAATATAAATGTACAGAAAGATCCTGAAAACAGACAGAGAGTAGTGAGTATGCCTATCTCTACTCCTGGCTCCTCTCTCAAGGTTATAAATCTGCTTCTTCTAGTAGTAGAGGGAATGGCCAGTGGTAAAGTAATGTCTTTCCAAATCCAAGATTCCTTGATAGATGGAAGGAATGTGAGAGGAAGGGGTCTAATATAAAGGGCAATTTGTTAAAGATATATTGAAAATTTCAGAGATGGAGATAGATTGGGTGAGCAGAACAGGATAAAAATACTGAAAAGGCAGGACTGAGATGGATAAGGATGAGGCAGTAAGCAACGGTTAGCAATGGACTTTTTGCCCAGGCTACTTTAGCATAGGCTACCAAGTCCTGTGACTCCAAACCCAATATTCTTTCCTATCCCCTATGCTGCTCCATGTATTCCAGTCTTCCTACTTTGTCCCTGTTTTCAAGTATTTAATGACTGGTTGGGGCAGGAAATGAGTCCTAAGTCAGCATTTATCAATGTTCTTGGATTCCTATGTAGGCATGGGATGGGACCATACGTATAATTCACAGAATAAAAAAGAAACAGTATATGTTAAGAGGCCCAGACAAGAAACTAGAAAAGATGGTAGAATAAACAGAACAGAAATAGAATGACTCAGAAGCTGTGGACCTGACTAAAAATGTAAGATCTGAATCTCAGAGCCAAGAGTGCTGACTGGCTATGAGACTTGAGGCAAGTGAATATTCTTCCAAGTATGTCTACCATTAATTAGATGCTCTTTAAATCTAATTCTAGCCTAGAGTGAGAACTGATAGCCCTAGTGTCAATGGATTGATTTACTTTCCTACTAAAGAACAACTACATGCAAGGCTCTATCAAACTCTTGGTAGTTCTTGGGTAAATTAATCATGATATCTAAGAGGAATCTCAGAGAATACCTAGTTCTCTAGGTCCTTATTTGAGAAATGAAGAAACAATATACTGTAGTAAATAAAATGTTGTGCCTAGATTTTGAAAGACCAGCCTCTGACATTTGATAGCTGTGTGATTATGGAAAAATCAAATTTATTTCTGCTTCCAATTCTCCTAAAATGGAAATTGTAACATCTGTGCTAGCTACCTCACAGAATCATTACATGGATCAAGTTATATAAAGTACTCTGACTGCTTTTAAATGATATATAAATCTGCCTATATAAACTCTGGGTGTCCTTATGCCACCTCTCTTGAATTGGCAATATGTGTCCCCAGAGGATAACTATATCACCTTTTCTTGGTTTGAAGAATAGTCCTGAGAGGTTGAAGTGTTTTTCTATTGCTTTAGGCTCCAGTCAAAATTTTGGCCTCTTCTCCCCCAAATCAATTACCACAGTTACAGTTAATATTCCATTTGTAGCATTGATAGGCCAAGTGACTAAACTATTATTAGCTTAATCCAGGAGTCCTTACAGTACATGGTAGCTTAATTACTTGGTGAATCCCATGTTGGACTAGGTCCTATAGGACACTACTCAGGCTGGGCTATGTACTTCAAATGGCAAACTTACTGACTTATTCTGCTGACTTTTCTAATAATTCAAAATATATATATATATATATATATATATGTGTGTGTGTGTGTGCGTATATATATATGCATATATATAAACATATATAATAAAGTATGTCACATTTTAGTAAAGAAGTTTTAACTTGGAGTTTTTGAATTGTTTTTGATTTTAATAGTTTTAGAATTTTTGTAACCCTACATATCTTATTTAATATTTAAATATACACCTTGTTTCTGCTCCCTTCGCTCAACATCAGATCCTGTAAGTCATTCCATGCTTCTCTAGAGTCCAACCATTTATGGTTTTTTATAGAACAATAGTATTCCATAGTGTTCATATACCATAATTTGTTCAGCCATTCCCCTCAATTTCCAATTCTGCCACTACAAAAAGAACTGCTATGAATATTTTGGAACATGTAGGAGTTTTCCCTCTTTATAATTTCTTCTGGATATAGACCTAGAATTGGTATTGGTGGGTCAAAGGGTATGAATAGTTTTATTTCTCTTTGGACTTAGTTCCATATTGCTTTCAAGAAGTAAACAAAAATTCATACATTTGTTTCATTTTTTTCATTTTTGAATTACAAATTATCTCCCTCCCTCCTTTTTTTTGAGTAGAGCATTTTTTCATCACAAAGTCTTCAGATTATTGCTTTGCTGAAAGTAGCTAAATTCAGAGATGATCATTCTTACAATATTGCTGTTATTTTATATAATGTTGCCCTGATTCTGATGACTTCACTTTGTATTAGTTCATGGAAGTCTTCCTAAGTTTTTCTGAAAGCATCTTGCTCATCATTTCTTATTCATAACAGTATTCCACCATAATCACCAACCACAATTTATTCAAGCATTCTCCAGCTAATGGATATTCCCTCAATGACCAATTCCTTGCCTCCACAAAAAAAGAGCTGCTATTTTCATTTTTAAAAAATCTTTTTGTGGTAGAGAACTATTAGTGGTACTGTTGGGGAAAAGGGTAGACAAAGTTTGTCACCCTTTAGACATAATTCTAAACTACTCTTCAGAAAGATTGATTGGTTCACAATTCCAGCAGAGGAGCATATTTGCCCATATTTTTTCTACATTTCCTCCAACATTTGCATTTTTTCTTTTCCTTTGTATTAGCTATGTTATGATAGATATGAGATGGCACTTCAGAGTAGTTTCAATTTTTATTTCTCAGATCAATAGTAATTTAAAGCATTTTTCATATGAATAGTGATAGTTTTGATTTTTTTCCTCTGAAAACGGCTTATTCATTTCTTTTGACAATTTAGTAATTAGGGAATAACTCATACATTTGACCCAGCAACCTTATATTTGAGAAATGAGAATTTTAGCAGAGAAACTTATAAAGTTTTCCCCAGTTTCCTGCTTTGCTTCTAATCTTAGCTACACTGGTTTTGTATGTTAAATAAATAAATAAATGAATCTTTTTTTTTTTTCTATTTCATGTAATCAAAATTATCCATTTTGCATCCTATAATGTTCTCTGTCTCCTATGTTGTTATAAATTATTTTCCTATCCATAAATAATAAATAAAATATTTCATGTTCCATTAATTTGCTTATATCACCCCTTTAGATCTAAAATGTGTAACCATTTTACCTTATCTTAGCAGAGGCTATGAAATAATGGTCTATACCTACCTTATGCCAAATTGTTTTCCCAGCAATTTTTGGCAAATATTGATTTTATTTTGCCCTCAAACCTTGGATCTTTGACTATTGTGAACATTAGATTACTAGGTCCTTTATTACTAGTTATTGTGTATCCAATCTATTCTACTCTTTCAACACTTTATTTCTTGGGCAGTAGCAAAATTCATGATGATTGCTGCTTTATAATATAATTTGAGATCTGGTACTGTTAAACTGCCTTCCTTCACAATTTTTTTTCCATTTATTCCCTAGAGATGCTTGAATTTCTCCTTCCTCAGATGAATGTTGCATTATTTCTTCTAGATCTGTAAAATAAGTTTTGATAATTTTATTGGTATGACACTAAATAATGTAATAATTTAAGCAGAATTATCATTTTATTATTGTCTAACCATGTGCAATTAATATATCTCTGATTGTTTAGATTTGACTTTTAGGGTTAAATATATTTTGTAATTTTGTTTATAAAATTCCTTGGTTTGTCTTCGTAGATAGATTTCAAAATATTTTATGCTGTTTACAATTATTTTAAGTGAAATTTCCCTTTCTATCTCTTGCAACTGGGTTTTGTGGGTAATATATAGACATGGTGATGATTTTAGGGGTTTTTTGGGGGGGTTAGTTTTTTGCAAGGCAATGGGGTTAAGTGGCTTGCCCAAGGCCACACAGGTAATTAAGTGTCTGAGGCTGGATTTGAACTCAGGTTCTCCTGACTCTAGGGCCGGTGTTCTATCCACTGCATCACCTAGACGTCCAATTTTATGTTTTTTTAATCCTGAAGTTTTGCTGAAGTTCATTATTACAACTAGTTTTTTTGAAAAAAAATTTTGTTTCCAACTACATGCAAAAAAATTAGTTTTCAACATGTATTTTATTGATAAGATTCTGAGTTCCTCATTTTTCTTCCTCCTTCCCTTCTATCCTCCCTGTCCTTGTCAATGTAAGTAGGTTATTCATGTATAAGTGTTAAACATATTTCTGTATTAATCATGTTGTGAAAGAAGAATCAGAATAAAAGAGAAAAACATAAAAATAAAACAAATTTTAAAAATTGAAAATAGTATGCTTTGGTCTGCATTTATATTTTTGTAGTTCTTTCTCTGTAGATGAATGGTATTTTCCAGCCCAATTCTATTAGAATTGTCTTTGATCACTGAGAAGAATTAAGTCTATCATGATTGCTCATCATAAAATGTTGCTGTTAATGTGTACAACGTTTTGCTCCTTTCACTCAGCATCAGTTCATGTAGCTCTTAGGTTTTTCTGAAGTTTGGCTTCTCATAATTTCTTATAAAATAATAGTCCTTCATCACATTCATATAACAGTTTGTTCAAACATTAACAAACTGATGGGTATCCCTTCCATTTCTAATTCTTTGTTACAACAAAAAGTTGCTATAAATATTTTTTTGTATCTGTGACTCTTTCTCCTTTTTCATGATCTCATTGGGATATAGATCTAGTAATGGTATTGCTAGATCAAAAAACATTCACAGTTTTATTTCCCTTTGGATATAGTTTCAAATTGCTCTCTAGAATTGGCAGATAAGTCACAAAAAGTGCATTAATGTCCCGGTTTTCCCACATCTCCTCCAACATTGATTATTTTCATTCTTGGTCATATTGTCCAATTTAATAAGGGTAAGATGGTATCACAGAGTTGGTTTAATGTGCATTTCTCTAATCAATAATGATTTAGAACAGGGCTGCCCAACATTAAGTTATCTTAGGGCTGCATTAAATTAAAATAATTATTCAAGGACTGCACCTAGAATAAAAATACAGTACACTTATATAATTGTTAATTTGTAATCTTACCTTTGTTAGTTTTAGCACATGCTATGAAAAGTCATGGTACTTTTAACTTCTTAGAAAGTGGGGAAATGTGCATCATCAATATGACAGACAAAGGCAGAAGGCTTGAAAGCAAACACAAAACAACACAATAGTATAAAGGTAGGAGCATGCTGACTAGTCTGCATCACACAGATGGAATGCATCCCACAGATCAATAGAAATTCCCTGCAATATGTTCCATCCATAGTACTACTTAAAAACACCAAAGAAAATTAACATCAAGGAGATTATTTATTAGTGATGGAATTAAAAAATCTAATATGTATTCCTTGAAAATTATTATTTTATCTTTTCAATCATAAAAATTAAAACACATAAAACTGCATTCAGGTCGCATGAATCCAGAGGAGCATATTTTGTGTAGTCTTGATTTAGAGCACTTTTTTCATATGGTCATAGATAAGTATAATTTCTTCATCTGAACACTACCTACCCAGTTTACAATTTTTTTCTAGCTCTAAAATAAATTTTTGGAAGTATTATTGGTATGTCACTGAATAAATCATTTAATTTGAGCAAAATTGTCACTTATGCTATATTAATTCAGCCTACTTATGAGCAAATGACATTTTTCCAATTATTAAGATATGAATTTTTTGTGTAAAAAGTGTTTTGTAATTGTTTTTATATAGTTTCTGAGTTCCAACTAGTTTTTGGATGATGATTCTCTGAGCATACCTTCATATCTGAAAAGAGTGATAGTTTGATATTTTCAATTGCTTGTTCTCATAACTTCAATTTCCTTTCTTTGTTGTTTTACTATAGCTAGCATTTCCATAACAATATTGAATTACAATGATGATAATGTAAATACTTGCTTCAATCCTATCTTACTGGGAAGGCTACTTCTAGCTTATCTCCATTATAGATAATGCTTGCTAAAGGAATTAAATATGTAAATCTCATTTTTAGAATAGTTCCACTTATTCCTAAGCTTTCTACTGTTTTTTAAATTTTTTTAGATCATTTTGAGCTCTTTTTAAAAAAAATTTTTTTCAAGGCAATGGGTTTAAGTGGCTTGCCCAAGGCCACATGGCTAGGTAAATATTAAGTGTCTGAGGTCAGATTTGAACTCAAGTATTCCTGACTCTAAGGCTGGTGCACTATCCACTGCACCACCTAGCAGCCCTTTCTACTATTTTTAATAAGAATGGTGTGTCGTACTTTGTCAGAAGCTTTTTCGCATCTATTGCAATAAGCAATATCAGGAGTACCTGAATTTGATTGTTGTTGTTGCTTTTGTAATTGATATGGTTGTGGTGATAGTTTTCCCAATATTGAACTACATTCCTTGTCTCTGTGAAATATTGTTATAATCTCCTTGATGGTATTTTATCTACATTTTTGCATAGATATTAATTAGGGAAATTGGTCTATAGTTTTCCTTCTCTGTATTTTGTGTTCTCTTAGATACCAGCACCATATTTCTGTCATAAAAAGAATTTAGGGTTTTTTTGTCTATTTGTTCCAATAGGTTATATAGTTGTGGAATTAATTATTCTTTAAATGTTTAATAGAATTTACTTTTGATTTCATCTAGGCATAAGAATTTTTTTTTTCTCTTGGGAAGTTTATTTATAGCTTGTTCAATTCCTTTCTGAAAAATAGAATTGTTCAAATGCCCTATTTTCTCTTCCACTAATCTGGATAATTTATATTTTTGTAAATATTAATCCATTCTACTTAGATTGTCAGATTATTGACACATTATTGAGCAAGATGGCTTTTAATTATTATTTTAATGTCTTCATTGATAGTGAATTTACCCTCTTCATTTTTGATACTGATAATTTTTTTCTTTTTCAATCAAGTTAAATTATAGTTTAACTTTATTTTTTTATAAAAACTATCTTCTAAAGGGGTGGCTAGATGGATCAGTGGCTAGAGTATCAGTCCTGGAGTCAGGAGTACCTGAACTTAAATCCAGCTTCAGACACTTAATAATTACCTAGCTGTGTGGCCTTGGGCAAGCTGCTTAACCCCATTGCCTTGCAAAAAAAAAAAAAAAAACTAAAGGAAAAAAACAAAGAAAAAGAACCTAAAAACTATCTTCTAGTTTTGTCTATTAGTTAAATTGTTTTTTCTTACTTCTTATTTTATTAAACTCTCCTTTGATTTGCAAGATTTCCAATTTGAATAAATCAGATCTAAATAACTGGACGAATGTCAATTGCACATGAGTAGGTTGAGTTAGTATAATGAAAATGACAATTCTAACAAAATAAAATTACTTATTCAATACCATACCAATCAAAATACCAAAAATATTATTTCATGGAGAAAGAAAAAATAATAAATTCCTATGGAGGAACAAAAGCTCAAGAATATCAAGGGAATTAATGGGAAAAAAATGCTAAGGAATGTGACTGAATCATAGCAGATCTAAGATTAGATTATAAAGTATCAGTCATCAAAATCATTTGCTACTGTCTAAGAAATTCATTGGTGGATCAATAGATTAGATTAGGTTTAAAAGAAACAATACTAGATGACTATAGTAATCTGCCCTTTGATAAACCCCCAAATTTCATATTTGAATACAAGAATTCACTCTATGATAAAAACTGCTGGGAAAACTGGAAGATCATATGGCAAAAACTAGGCATAGACCAACATCTCATACTCTATAAGATAAGATGGAAATGGGGCCAGGACTTAGACATGAAAAGTGATATAACAACCCAATTAAAAGAAAAGGAATTTTCTGTCAGATCTATGGAAAGGGTAACTGTTTATGATTAAAGAAGAGATAAAGAACATTATAAAAGACAAAATGAAAAATTTTTATTATATTGAATTAAAAAGGTTTTGTACAAATAAAATTAATGCAACCAAGATTAAAAGGAATGCAGTAAACTGAAAAATAACTTTTACAGATACTATTTCTGACAAAGAACTTATTTTGAAATATATACAGAACCGAGTCAAATTTATAAGAATACAATTCATATCCCAACTGATAAATGGTCAAAGGATATTTAAGGCAATTCTGAGATAAAGAAATTAAAGCTACCTATAGACATATTTGAAAAATGTTCCAAATCCTTATTGATTAGAGAAATGTAAATTAAAACAACTCTGAGGTATGACCTCACACCTATCAGATTTACCAGTATAACTAAAAAGGGAAATAATCAATATTGGAGGGGATGTGGAAAAACTGGAGCAGTAATGTGTTGTTGGTGAAATTGTAAATTGATTCAACCTTTCTGGAGATCCAATTTGGATTCAGAAATACCACTACTAAATCTGTAACTCAAAGAAATCACAGGACTTCTGGCCAAGATGGCAGAGAGAAGACAGAAACTGTGTTAAAATCTCCTAATCTTCCCTCATAAATAATATGAAACAAACCTCTTAACAGAAATCTGATCCACAAAAACCAGAAACAGAAGCTACGAAAAGAACATCTACCTCAAGGTTTGTCTTTCAGGTTCATGCGTGAGCCCAGGCACAGAGGATAGACTTTGCTGGGAGCACAGGACAGGGTGAAAGCCTGAGAACCTGAGAGTGGGACTAGCCTGATCAGTGGTGGGGCAAGGGTCTGATAATGGGACTGGACTGATCTGCCCCAAAGACAAGGACCAAATGGGGAGCAGAAGCATTGGTGGTGGCACTGATGGTATGCAGTTTGCCAGAAGGGCTGGAGATTGAGTTCCAGGGCAGGAGAGTTGCAGACATCAATCCCTAGGCTCCTCTTGTCCAGAGGTACTCAGAGTTTATTTCAGCTGCAACCTCTTCCTGGAGCAAACATAATTAAAGCTTACCTCTGCCCCAGACTCAGGTGTGAGCAGCAGAGTTCCCTCACCTATGAATAGGGAGAGCAATTTACCTTTCCCTAAGGCAAAGCCTACCATTATTCAAAGATAACAGTATTCAACAGCTTTAACCACCCCCTCCAGGCCAAGGGAGAGGGCCTCAAATCAAGGACACAGACACTACAGAAAAAGCAATGAGTTCCTTCTACTGACCAGCCATCATGGAATTACTAAACTCAGTGAGTAAAGCTTCTAGGGAGTCCAATACCAAACTTCTGTGAACCAGCCCCATCCCAACATAAGGTCTTAGGAAAATGAAGAAAGGCCAGCAGAAGGAAGGTCCATAAAAAAATTCCTAGAAGGAAAAGACCCTAACTCAGAGAGACATAGAACCTCTGAGGAGAATATGATCTGGTCTCCAGCACAGAAATACTTCCTTGAGGAAATCAGGAAGGAGTTTAAAAAACAATAGGAAAATTTGGGAGAGAAAATTATCACCTTGCAACAAGAAAACATCCTTGGAAAATACAATTATACATATACAAAATGAGAATAACTCTCTCAGATTCTCAATTGGGCAAATGCAAAAAGAAAATAATTCTCTCAAAACCTCAATTGGTCAAATGGAAAACTCTTACAAAAATAGAATTGACCAAGTGGAAAAGGAGTTGCAAAATTAATGAAGAAAATTCTTCTCTAAAAAAAGAAGAATGGAGTCTATAGAAACTAATGACTTCATGAGACAGCAAGAGACTGTTAAACAAAGCCAAAAAATAAAAAAAGATGAAAATGTAAAATATCTCATCAGCAAAACCAGTAACCTTGAGAACAGATAGAGAAGGAACAACCTGAGAATTATAGGTCTTCCTGAAAACAATGAAAAGAAAAAAACACTGGACTCATTATTACAGGATTTGGTGAAAGGAAAATTCCCTGATATCATGGAACCAGAGGGCAAAATGTTATTGAAAGAATACATTGATCCACTCTGGAAAGAGATCCTAAAATGAAAACACCAAGGAATGTTTTGAGCAAATCCGGTAACTATCAGACAAAGGAAAAAATCCTGCAAGCAGCCAGAAAGAAACAATTTAGATGCCAAGGAGCCATAGTAAGGATTGCATAAGACATGGTTGTATCAACATTAAGGGACTGAAGGGCCTAGAATGAGATATTCTGAAAAGCAAGAAATCTTGGAATGCAGTCAGGAATCTGCTACCCAGCAAAGCTTAGCCTTCTCTTTCATGGAAAAAGATGGCCAAAAGTGACAGACACTCATGACTGTTCTGTGACTCAGAAAGAATGACTTAAAAACAATATCTCCTTTAAAAGGGGGAACAATAAGGAGACAGGAAGATGGAGGAGACTGAATGGATTAAATCTCATTATGTTACAAAAGACCTATTGTAATAGAGGGGGAAAAGGGAGGGTGTGAGAAGCACCTGAATCTTCCTCTCATCAGACTTGGATTAAAGTTAATTTATACACATGCTCAGTTAAGCTAAGAAACTTATCTTACTTTTCAAGTATTAAAAGGGGAAAAGGGGAGGGGGGACAGGAAGGGGGGAGGAAAAAGGGGGAAATAACAGAAGGAGGGCAAAGAAGTAGGAGAAAAGGGAAAGGGAAAAGAAAGGGTAAGGGTGTTGATATAGGAGGGCAAACACACTGAAGGAGGCAGTATTCAGAAAGAAAATACTGGAATATGAATAAAGTGAAAAAAGAGGGAAAATACAAACAGAGGCAAGCTCCAGACCATCATTGCCACCACCAAAGCCTCTGCTCCCCAGTCGGGGAAGGTAGCATGGAGTGCAATAAAGAGTTAGCAATTATAACTTTGAATGTGAATGGGATGAACTCTAACTTAAACTATACTTAACTTAAACAGCAGAGTGGATTAAAAAGCAGGATCCTGAAATATGCTTCTTACAAGAAACTCATTTGAAGCATATATATATATATATATATATATATATATATATATATATATATATGTATATGTATATATATATATATATATATATATATGTGTGTGTGTGTGTGTGTGTATATATACAGAGTAAAGGTAAAAGAAAGGTTGGAGCAAAATATATTTTGCTTAAGTTGAAGTGAAAAAAGCAGGGGTAGCAATCCTTATCGCAGACAAAGCAGCTGCAAAAATAGCATTAAAAGAGATAAGGAAGGAAACTATATTCTCCTAAAAGGTATCCTAGATAATAAAGTAATTTCACTACTAAATATGTATACACCCAATGGTATAGCATCCAGATACTTAGAGTAGAAGTTGAAAGAGCTCCAGGAAGACAGACAGCAGAACTCTACTACTGGGAGACTTCAAACTCCCCCTTTCAGATTTAGATAAATCTAATCATGAAATAAACAAGAAGGAAGTTAAGAAGGTAAACAGATTGTTAGATAGCCTAAATATGATAGACTTAAGGAGGAAATTGAATGGGGATAGAAAGGAATATACATTTTTTTCTGCAGTAGATGACATTTACACAAAATTGACCATGTACTAGATCATAATAACCTAATGATCAATTACAGAAATGCAGAAATAATGAATACATCTTTCTCATATCATAATGCAATAAAATCATATGTAATATTGGGCCAGGAAGATATAGACTGAAAACTAATTGGAAACTAAATAACCTCATTTAAAAAATGAGTGGATCAAACAAAAAATTATAGAAAGAATTGTTTCATTCTAGATAATGACAAAAATGAAACAACATATCAAAACCTATGGGATTCACTCAAAGCAGCTGTCAGGGGATATATTATATCAAAGAGATCACAAAACAGGGTAAAAAAAATCTATATGTACTAAGATATTGATAGTAGCTCGTTTGTAGTGGCAAAGAATGGGAAGTTGAGGGGCCTGAGCAAATCATGGTATATGAATGTGTTGAAGTACTCTTATTCTATAAGAAATCATGAGGAACAGAAAAGTCTGGAAAGACATATATGAAATGATGATGAGAAAAATAAATAGAACCAGAAGAACATTGCATGGCAATCATCTATGAAAAACTTTTTCATTTCAGCTGTGCAATAATCAAAGACAATTCTAAAAGATTTGAGATGGAAAATAACATTCATTTCCAGAGAAGGAATGTGGAATATAAATGCAGACCAAAGTTAACTATCTTCATTTTTTTAAAGTTGTCATATATATACATACATATATATATATATGTATGTATGTGTATATATATATATATATATATATATATATATATATATATATATATATATCCATAGTTTTTCTTCTGTATGGTTCTGAGTCATCCTTCAAATTATAATTAATATGGATCTGGCAGCTAGGTGGTACAATGTGTAGAGCACTGGCCTTGGAGTCAGAGAGAGGAAAGTTTGAATTTAGCCTCAGATACTTACCACTAGTTACTAGATGCATGAACGTGGCAAGTCACTTAACCCTGATTGCCTCAAAAATCTCAGACTATTTCCAGTTACCCTGGTTCACATCTGGCCATTGGACTCAGATGGCTTTAGAGGAGAAAGTGATGCTGGTGACTTAGCACAGCAACCCCTCACACAAATCCAGTTTATATGCTTGTCAAGGTATTACCTCCCTGATATCATAATCTTCTTTAATAATGTAGGAAAAATAGCATCAATAGCAATTAACATGACTATACATGTAGAACCTATATTAGATTGCTTCCTGTCAGGGAGAAGGGGGAAGGGATGGAGAAAGAAAATATAAAATTCAAAACCTTGCAAAAAATGATTGCTAAAAACTATCATTTCATGTAGTCAGAAAATAAATAAGTAAAAATATTTCCAATTTGGCAGTTCATTGTGGATTTTTAATATGTTCTCCTAACATTTTTAGTTGCATGCTCAAAGATTGATCGACTTTTTTTTCTATTTGTGTACGTGCTTTAAGAAATAATTTTTCCCCTAAATACTGATTAGACAGTTCCCAATAAATTTTGTTATGTTGTCTCATTGTTGTCATTCTCTTTAATAAAATTATTTATCATTTCTATGACTTGGTCTTTCATTCACTTATTTTAGGGTTTGGAGTATCTAGTTCCCATTTAAATTTTTAAAGTTTCCACAGTCTTTTATTGAATATAATTGTTTTGGTTTGTGGTATAAAAAGAATGTATTCAATATTTTGGGGTTTTTTCATTTGATTGTGAGGTTTTTATACTCTATTATAATATAATAGCAATTTTGATGGTGTCACATACATTTGGAAAAAATGTATATTTCTTTCTCTTCTCAAACAAATTTCTCATTTCATTTTCTCACATTTGTCTCAAAACAACCCTGTCAGTATTATATTCCCTCATATAAAAAAGATAAAAACTGAAGCTCTGAAAGGTTAAGTGAATTGTCCACAAAGCAATCATAATTTTAGATGACGCTATTTGAGTCCTTATCTCCCTACCCTAGGTCTCTTCCCTTTACATTACTTTGCCTAATCTTGTCTACCCTACCCCACCACCATCTTAAAGTTGGGAAGAAAATAAGAAGTTTCCTTTAACATTCATTATGAGGTTTACTAGCCCTATTTACCTCATGGCTTCTGGTTATGTAAGGGAGCAACATGATGGTCTGGAGTTCACCAAGAATACTGAAAGAATGAATTCTTACATTTAACTGCAGAGTCAAAGTCCACGGACTCTCTGGGACATAGTCTAATAGCAATTCTGTTACTTACCCCATAGACTTTGAAGCCTTGTTCTGCAACAATTAGCTAATCCCAGTCAGCAAACACTGACACAGATTCCTGGTTTGAGCAAGTAAAGATTTCTTTTTCTGTTACCTCCAGTGAAGAACTTTTTCTTATAAATTTCAGACTCCTGGCGACATTAGCCACTGGAGATCAATTGGCAAGGTGAGTGAGGCAGGAGACAACTTGGCAAATAGAACTTATACAATCATCTCTGATTATTTTTTTTAGTTTTTTTTTGCAAAGCAATGGGATTAAGTGGCTTGCCCAAGGCCACACAGCTAGGTAATTATTAAGTGTCTGAGGCCACATTTGAACTCAGGTACTCCTGACTCCAGGGCCGATGCTCTTATCCACTACGCCACCTAGACACCCCACAATCATCTCATTTCAAAGGATATATTCTCCTTATTCATAGTGGCATAATAATATATCTGAATCCTCTTTGATAACATTGAACTTCTGTTGGAACTTCCTCAGTGTTAAATCATAGAACTTTGAAATAAAAGGGGGTCACTAAGAAATCATTATTCCATACCTTTCATTTTACTATTGACAAACCTATGGCCAAAAAAGGAATAAAAACAAAAAACCAAAGCAAAAAGACAAAACAAATAATTGAAATAATTGAGGCAGTAGTTGTCACTTTTCCAGGGTCACTCATGTAGTGTTATAGGAAATTAATCAGAATAGAGTATTTTGAAAAAAAACCCATTGAATATGAACTCAAAGCCCCAAGCTTTCATTCTGCCTATGCTACTTGACTATGAAACCCTGGTCAAGTGACATAAATGCTGCAAATCTCAGTATTCTCATTTTTAACATGAAAATAATATTTGTTTGCATTCCAAGGCAGTCCATTCTATTTTGGAATAAGATTTAACTGTTAAGGAATTTGTTCTAACATCACACTTCAATTTATCTCTTTTCAACTTCCATCCATTGCTTCTTCCTTTTGGAAACACACAGATCAAGTCTTAAATCTTACTGAACAATAAAGTTTTTTTAACTACTTGAAGATAACACACTTTCCCACAGTCTCTCTCTTCTCCAGGCATTTCCATTTCTTTCAACTGATCCTGTAATGACATATTCTCAAGTTACTTTCATCATTCTAGTTATGTTTCAGTTTATCAATTTCTCAAAATGCAGGGCCATTATATCACATTTTCCCCACTTGTTGAATCCTTCCCTACACCATCTAAGCATAATATTCCAGAGGTGGCCTATTTGGAGTATGGAGAGGGTATGATTTTTCTTGTTTCTGTAAGTTTTGTCTCACTCAATATAACTCACAATCGCATTAGTTTTTTAAGCTGTAATAGCATACTGTTGGCTCATTTTGAGCTTGTGATAAAATAAACCCTCCAAATCTTCTTCATAAATTATAATCCAACCATTCAATCTTTCTCCTATATTTGTGAAGCCTATTTCTCAGCCAAAATAGGAGTTTATATTTGTTCATACCAAAATTCATTTTTTTAATAAATTTAGTTTTATCTTCAAGACTGCCAAAGAATTTTTGGATGCTAACTCATCCCATGCATTGGTTATCCCTCCCAGTTTTTGTCATTTTCAAAGTTAATGAGGATTCTATTCTTTTATCTAAGTCATTGATTTAAATTATTAAATGATAAGGGGTAAAGAAAAGATCGATAGTTTATTCTACTGGAGACCTCTTTCCTTGATGACATGAAACTATTATTTGTGACCACATTTTGGGCCTGTCCATCAAGAAATTCCAGAATCATTTAATTGTATTATTATCTAACCCTCATTTTCCCCATTTAATTACAGGATAATTGAATCTTAGATTTGAATGGGGTTGAATTGTCTTAAGTGCTATGTCAAAGTTATAAGTTACCTTGAGGGAGATATTGGGCATCAGATTCAGGTAAGTCAAACTACTACCATCACCACCTTCATCACCATCTCTTTTCAGACCCTGAACTGAATGACCAAGGACTTGAATACAACAGCCCTGAGAATAGCTGTTTCCCTTAAGCCACTTCTGACACTAGACTTCAATTCCTGTTTCTAGATTTTCCTCATAGCCATAGCTTAGAGGAACAGTATTTGTGGAGAAGGGATCCATCAACCTCATGACTGAATTTTGAACAATTGACACCAATGGTCAGTTAAGTCCAAATGTTAGGGAAAACTGTAGCAACAACCAGACAAATAAGCCTGCTTCAAGCCCAGGTCTTAAAGTCATCTAATGGAGTCAACAATGTGGAGATTTAGACAGCCATCAAATGAAATATTGGTGAAATGTTTAGCACAATGTCTGACTCATAACAGGTCCATAATAAATGTTTGTTTCCTTTTCCTTTCTATCTATGGATGAGGTAAACTAGCTGAGCTGAAGCATAAAAACAGGTAAAGGAAAGACTATTCTATCCCCCACCATTACTTGACCAACAACTACTAATATGTCCATGCAGCAACCGGCGAGCGCAGATGTTAAAGAACTTAGAAAAAAAAATTTGGCACCAAAGAATTTGACATTTTCTAACAAAGGAAATAATTATGGTCTCCAACTGGAAACTTCAAAGGAAAAGGAATCCACCCTTCCCAATAAGCCAATATGTATCTTAGGTATAGTTTCAATGTTTGATAGGGCTTTTCCCCCTTTATTTCTTTGCCTTCTAGCTCCTGGTTCTATTCTCTTCATCCTAGCAGAACAAGACTAAACCTTTTAGACCATGGCAAGTCCTTTAAATAATTGACAATGTTTATTATGCCCCTGTGTGAATCTTTTTCTTTTTTCTTTTTTTGTTTTTCAAGGCAAGTGGGGTTAAGTGGCTTGCCCAAGGCCACACAGCTAGGTAATTATTAAATGTCTGAGGCGGGATTTGAACCCAGGTACTCCTGACTCCAGGGCCGGTGCTTTACCCACTGTGCCACCTAGTCGCCCCTGTGAATATTTTTCTTGGTTAAAAATTCCCAGTGTCTTCAGTAAATTATTTTATGTCTTAGTTTTTAGTCTTTTTTCCTACTGGTCAACTTCCTTTGCATAGCTCAGTTCGCCACTGAACTTCTAAAAATGTTGCAACCAGGACAGATATGGTCTCAGCAGAGGAAGGAAAAGGAACAAAAATTATATAATATTCATATATAGGCACCATGCTAAATTCTTAAATAAATGTTATCTCATTTAATACTCATAAGAACCTTGAAAAATTAGGTATTACTATTACTCCTATTTTACAGGTGAGGAAACTGAGGCAGTAAGAGTTAAACAAATTGCCTAGGGTTATACAGCCAGTAAGTGCTAGAAGGTGGAATAGAATACAAAACTTCCTGATTCTAAACCCAGTATATTATTCACTGTGCTACTGTCTCCAAAAAGGCAAGTACAGGACAGTCACCTCTCTTGGTCTGCATGAGTCTTGGTACAAAATTAGATAGCATGTATGTTTGTTCTCCATATAAGTGCTCATTCATATTGAATTCAAATACTTCTAGTGATATTAAGTTCACATGACACAGATCTCTGAATTCATAGCTTAATTCTGTAGCTATAAAACAAATATCCCATAAAAAAAACTTAAGAAAGGAAGAGTTTTTATTTTCTGTTGAGTTTTCTTAGTCATATTCCAGAAGGTTGAATCAGGACAAAGGGAGTAAATAAAGCACAAATGACTTCATAATTAATCATAAACCTTGTCATGTACTATGTCTTAATTATTACAATTCCAAGAAGCTGTCATTAACTAGTAAAATAATAATATATTTTGTATCCATTTATTTCCTTTATTTAGAAGAGCTCAAAGTATCAGCTATCAAAATAATTACTAATCATTCACATAATTTGTAAAACTTGGAAAGCTATAGCAGAAAATACAAACTGGCAAGAAAATCAAATAAAAATGGATTTGGGAGAAAAAGAAATCAGACTAGGCCAAAGAAAACTAAGACCTCCAATCTAAAATCCAGGCAGTTAGGTGGCATAGAACATAGAATGCTCAGTTTGTAGTTAGGAAGATTAAACATTCTGAATTGAAAACTGACTACTTGATCACATCTAGCCTCAGTTTCCTCATATGTAAAATGAACTAGAGAAGGAAATGGCAAACCACTCCATTATCTTTCCCTAGAAAACTCCAAATGGAGTTACAGACAGTTGACTCAGCAACAAAAATCTATTAGGTTCATTAATTTCCCAAAAATTACAACTTTGTACTAAAAGAATACCCTTAGGGATCCTTGGAGATGATTGAAATCAATATTGCTCTTCAAGACAGCTCAAATGACACCTCTTCCATGAAGGCTTCTTTGATGCTCTTGTCAAGAATGATCACTCCTTGGTGAACCTTCATTGCATATTATTTATTCTTCTTGTGCACATATCAGTTTGTTTTGGACTGTAAGTTTTACTATTTATTTATAACTTTCCTAGCAGTTTACAAAGATCGCAAAATCAGGAACCATGCCTTGCTTATCTTAAGTGCATCACAAATTGACTTACACATTTTATTCTCATACTACAATGGAACTAAATCCAAATGTGTACATGATGCCTTGAAATGAAACAAATCATGTTTCTAGATAATTCTTATCAACTTTTTACTTGCTCTTTTCTTGTCTCTTCATGATTTCCCATACATAGATTCATCATCTTGATGTAGCTTACTTTCATAAATATGGATCTATTCTCTTTCAATTTTTCAGTTGAGAATTACCACCCAGATGTTCAATAGGCATTTCTAACTCTACATGTTCAAAATAGAAAATATTATCTTCCATTATATGTAAGTCTTTCCATGTTTTTCTGAAATCATTGAGCTCATCATTTCTTATGACATGGTAGTTTTCCATCACAATCATATTTATTCAGTCATTCCCCAATTGATGAGCATTCCTACAATGGTTTTCATTTTTGACTCATTATTTCTAATGTTTCCCTTTCCCAATTCATTCTCCATGAAGATAATTAATATTCCCAAACCATTTTTGTCACCACTCAAATACTCAAATTTCTTTAGTGTCTCCTTTCTTCTTCTTCTTGAAAAAATGCAAAATTCTCACCCTTACATTTTAGGATCTTTGCTATCTGGGTTCCTTTTCCTTTTTTCCTGATTTATTTCTTATTAATCCACTTTTCACTCTCTGTGTTCCAACCAAACTAGGTTGAGAAATAAGATGAAACATCAAGTTCATCCATGAACAAGTTCATTTTTTTCTCCACATAAGTTTCTCAAGTATTCCCTTCTCAAATAATCTCTAGCTTCCTTCAGAGGTTCAGCTAAAGGTATCTTAGTATTAGTATTTTTTGATTTCTCAAGCTATTAACGATCTCTTCTTGAAACTAACAATGTTATATATATATATATATATATATATATATATATATATATATATAGAGAGAGAGAGAGAGAGAGAGAGAGAGAGAGAGAGAGAGAGAGAGATCTATATATCTATATATTGATCTGTATATGCCCTCATCTATATAGCTGCATGGTACACCACTGTCTCTTATCAAGCAGAAGCACTGTTTGCTTTGTATATCTTCAGTACCTAGCAGTTTAAATAATAGGTGTCAAAAAAAATATCCATGCAATGCAATGTATTCAAATTAAAATACTTTCTTGGTGAATTGCAAAGACAAAACAAAAAATAATCCCTTTGAGCAAACTTCCAACCCTGATAAAATACTCCAAATTTAGCTAAATTAACAGACATTATACCCAGCATTTGACTGATATAGTTTCAAAGTATTTGAAAAACATTTGGATCTGACCAAGTTTTTATTCCACTCTTGAAAACCCAGAGTTACAGGAGAAAATGGAATGGGGTGGGAGTGGGGGGTGGAGATAAGGACTTTAGTGGACCAAGCTCAAAATCAATCTGCAATCAACAAGCACTTACTAAGCACTTACTAATGAGCCAGGGTGTTGAAGAGTCCTAGGATACCACAAAGATAAAAACAATCCCTCACCCCAAGAAGTTTATATTTAAATGGGAGCAAAGGGAGAGGACAACAACTTGTAATCAAGTTAATCTATATTCCTTTTCTCTATAATAGATAAAGAATGATAGAGTAAAAAGAGCATTGACTTTCTATTCAGAGGTCCTGAGGTCAAATCCTGTTTTTCTTGGGCAAGTGACATCTCTGGGCCTTAATTTCTTTTTCTGTAAAATGAGTAGCTTGAACCAGAAGATCTTTATGATCCCTTCAGCTCTAGAATTATGGTCCTATGTAAAATCTATGGTAGATAAAAGCTAATCTTCAAGAAGGCACTAGCATCTGAAGGTATCAAGAAATCTTTTTTAAAAGATGATATTTGAACTGAATCATCAAGAAGGTCAGGAACTCAAAGTAGCAGTACATTCCAAGCATGGGAGAGATAGTCCATGAAAAGTCATTTAGATAGGAAATGGAGCAACATTAGAAAGAATGGCAATTGACCAAGGTGGTTAGATCATAGAGTGTGGGGACAACAATGAAATGTACGAAAATGGGAAAGGTAGAGATATAGAAATGATTGATTCTGGATGTAGTGGGTTCTGATCACTGGATGACACTTGTTTGGACAAATCAGTGTTCAGGTAAGTCAAAGGGAGGATTATTATTATTATTTTATTTTATTTTTATTAGATATGAGTTGGACTAGGTGCATTCTGGAGACTCCTAAAATTATTATGATATATGACTGACTTCCAGAGAAAGGAGTCATAATTATTTTTCCATAATGGCTACTTCTACATAATGTAAGCAAGATCAAGTCCAATCTGAGCCCTGTTACTTCTAGTCACTTTTATGGTATAGACCCCTAGCTTGACTTAAGAACTACAGTCTCAAATTTCTTCATTAATCTTCTATATATGACCCCTCCTCTTTCTCAGAATTGTAACTAGCATGAGGTCATCAGGGCATTTGTCCAGGCAGAGCAGAAAATTTATTGTAATAGAAATGCAAATTAAAAAAAACTTCTTTAGCAGAATATAAGAAGATAAATGGAGTAACATTTCAAACTCTGCCAAAGTATTTGTTCCCTATGCTTGAGTGAACAATAAACTGCAGTCTGTTACATCCTTCACTTTGTTACACCATTCCATAAAGAAGCTTCCAACCTGTCTAAATCTTCCTGTCTTAATCTTTCTTTTGCCTCTGAGTTCCCCTTCCTCCTTTTCTTCTTAAATTAAAGCAGTCTTTCCCCTTTCTTACCTCTGAAAGTATCTATATTGCCCCCACAGTAAAGGTGATCAATCAATTAGGATGAGGAAAGAAATTCCTGATTTGTATGTGGGAGGAACCTCCCAGGCTAGAAAAGTAAAACCATGAGAACCAAGATACCATTGGTTGATCCCACCTAACTCATAAGTCACCCTAGTAATTCCTTCTCCTCCCATTTGTCTATATTGATCTCAGAGGTTTCTTTTATTTTCTTAGTATAAGTTTCAAAGGAAATCAAAGATCCTTTTTTGGGGATATCTTCCCTGTTTATTTATTACTTGCTCCAAGTGCTGAAAGGGATAGTTCTGATAGTTCTAGCTTTGATCAGGAATACAGGATCAGAAATCTAGAAATGATCTCAGAAGCCATCTCATTTTATGAATGAAGAAACTAAGTCTCAGAGTGGTAGAGTATCTTGTCACATATCAAATATTTAGTATACAGGTAAAGAAAGAATTTAAACTCAGATCATCTTTCCATAGGTCAGTGTTCTTTTTTCTATACCACATTTGTCCGAATCCTGTAACTTGCAATTCACTTTTCTAGCAAGCATTTTCTCAGATGAATGACAAGAAAATCTACCCCTCTCAAATCCCTTGACATCATCTTTTATATCATGATTTCCACTGATGTCATCTCCTATCTCACCTGATCTCCTAACCAAAAAGAAAGAGTAATGACCAACTTATCATCAGATTTTAAAATACCCCATCCCAGATCTGTTATATCACACAAATATACATTCAGAACCAGGATTTTTTAATTACTTGAGGACAAATAATTTTCTGTGATAAGAAGACTGAGAAAAGAAGGCAGAAAGTTAAGAAAGTTGTTCTCATCATAACCACCAAAAATATGAAACAGGCAGCTTTTTGAGCGGAAATCAAAGAAACCACTTCCCATTTGAACATACATGGTATATGTTTCTTTGAACACTTTCTGAGAAATTCCAAATATTTTCACATTTCAAATATTTGTTTAGCTTTATTTGAAGTTGTCTTTTCTTGAGGTATAGTATTAAGGGAAGGAGGAATCATCAAAGCAGAGATTCATGAAGATTTCATTATTTGAAATATGGAAAGTGACTATAATTCAAATAGGTAGAAAAGTCACTGAGTAGAAAGGGTTTGACATTTCCCTGGCAAGGACCCATGAGATCTATTCCAGGTGACCATTGGGAAGGAATTCTGAGACCAATTAGCCTTCCATTATGCTATAAAAGCTGTTTTGTTTTTTTTAGATTTTGCAAGGCAATGGGGGTTAAGTGGCTTGCCCAAGGCCACACAGCTAGGTAATTATTAAGTGTCTGAGACTGGATTTGAACCCAGGTACTCCTGACTCCAGGGCTGGTGTTTTATCCACTACAGCACCTAGCCGCCCCTAAAAGCTGTTTTTTTTTTTTTTTACAAAAGCTACCATTTTTAAAAATCAAGGAAACTAAATAAAGTTCTAAATAAGATTTTGTTTGGTAGGACAGCTTGGTACAAAAGCAAAACCTAATAAACACATGTTGATAGATTGATGAATGGATAGATTAATAATCTTGCAATGGTCAATAAGATTATATTGGGCATCACATTTTAAAAGTGGAAAATCAGTAAAGGAAAGTAAATTGGAAGGCCTATAGACCATGACATCGAGAAGAATCTAAAATTTAATCTAGAGAAATGATGACAAAGGGAAATTATAATTATTGTCTTCCAATATTTGATAAACTATTGTCCAAAGGGGTTGTATCAAGGAATATAGTTTGAATAAGGTTCAGGCCTAGGAGAATCTGGATTAGGGTCCTTGTTTTTGTGCTGTTGCATATTAAATCCCCACTCTGGATTTGATTTTATTGATTGCCCTATTGGACCTCAACAAAAAGGGAGAGTAAAAAGAACTCAATGTATAATGTACAACATACTTGCCATATATGGGAGAAGTGATGTCTTTAATTTATTCCTGTACACATAAAATGCTAAGGATAAAAGACTCACAAGCATAAATTTACACAACAAAAATCAGGATCTTAACATAATTACTGGTACATTCAACTAGTAGAATGCTACTCAATCCCAATAAGAACATAAAGTAATGTGTAGGGCTGCTTATTAGGCATTTTACCCTTTCAGCTTTGCACTGACTAAATAACTCCTGGTACATACCTGCATGTTTGTAAAACACCCAGGCTCAGATTAATCCCCTAGATGGATAAATATACTTTTTGATGCAGAATTTTATCCTGCCTTTAGCTAAATCCAATCTGATGGGACTTTTTGAACTCTTAAGACTATTTCTAGGATCTTATTAAATCACCCCACAATCCAGGAAAGAAATAATGTAGAGAGGGCAGCATAAAACTAGGCTTAGGCCTAAGCATGGCAAGTGTTTTAGTTACCTACTATTCATTACTCTCTGGAGGTTAAGGTAGCAAGTGAACCATACCTTTTCTAGTGAACTTTTAGGAAACCATTCAAAATATTCATTCAGTTACAAAGTAACTAGTGCATGCTAGGTACTGTGCTAAGTACTGAGGAGTTTTTAAAAAAGTAGAAAATGCCCTCACCTTCAAGGTTCTAATTTTAATGGGGAAGACAACATATAAATGACCATGGACATATAAGTCATACTAGCAACGGGAATCAACAGAAGAAGCCTCCCGAAGAAAGAGTTAATGGATTTGAGTCTAAAAGTATGTAGGAAAACCAAGAAACAGAGGTGAGAAGGAATTAGATTCCATGAATAGGAGACAGTTAGTGAAAATGTATAAAGTTGAGAAATAGAATGTCATGCTTGAGAAATAAGAAGAAAGTCAGGGACAGGGAATTTTGGATTTATGGAGGCATAAGAACATTGCAAAAGTAGGATGGAGCCAATTTCTGAAGGACTTTAAAATGGGGAGCCAATGAATTTAAATGTTAAAAGTGAGGTGACATGGTCACACATACACTTTAGAAAGAGTAATTTGGTATTTGAAGTAGAGAGTACTTGAGGGAGGGAAAACAATCAGGTTATTGTAATAGTCCAGGAATGAGATAATGAGGGTTTACCCCAGAATGCTGACTGTGGGTCAAAAGAATAGAACATGTACAAAAGTTCAACACAATTTGGAGGCAGAAAGAAGGAATATAAAGGTCAGGTCTAGAAGATTGCTGTTTCAGGTAGGGAGAATGAGTAGTGATAGGTCAAATTGAAAGGTGACTGGGTAGGTTCTGGTTTCCATGGATGGTTAGCTGGGGAGTTAACTCTTCCAAACTCATCCTTTCTCATCAGTAGATGCATAGATTTCCATTTCTACTACATTTATAAGATCGGGTGCTTAGTTCTGGGTGGTTGAGCAAATTTCAATCCACATCATTAAGATTATGGTTTTATATCAGTCAGTAGAATTTACAAAGTACCTAGATTTGAGTTCAATATAAAGAATTTCTTAACAATTAGATCTAATAGTGAAATGGAATGCCACAGAAGACAGTAGATATCCTACCCCTTCCTGGGTATGTGGAGAAGCCTACACATAAGATTAGGTATCAAAGGAACTGGGTTCAAATCCTACCTGTTATTACTATGTATGTGACATAGTTACCTCAACTCATGAGTTTCCTCATCTGTAGAATGCTCTGAATTCTAAACCTCTGATCTCATGACCTGTATTTCCAAAAGTGCTGAAGTGCCATCTGTCAGGAATGAAATGATAAATATGTACTTTTGATAAGAGTTGGTCTAGATAACTTATTAAATAACCATTACTTTTTCATCAATAATGAATGTTAATAGAAATCATGTCATAAAAGGTTAATTTGAAAAAATTGGGAATAGTTATATTTGGGAAAACAACATTTGGAAAATATTTGATAACTATCATTAAGTATTTGATAAGTAAAGAAATTTATGATGTTTGAGAAGCAAAGATAGAACTAGGAATGGTGGTAAAAGATACAAAAAAGGCAAAATAAAATGACCTGAGGAAAATCTTCTCACAGAATTAAACAAAAATGCAAAGGATTGTCTTGGGTTGTAGTGACTCCTTATTAAATGTCATCAAAAAGAAGTTCAATATAGTCAGCAAGACTGTAGAAAGGAAATAACAAACTAGAGGCACCCCCACCCCCATGCTGGTTCCAACTTCAAGAATCTGTGATTAAATAAATAGTTTTAGGCAGGCTATCTGGTGGCAATCAATAACAGTATATTCATTTAGCTTACTTGGATTACCTGATTGTGTCTGCAATAGATCTGTTGTTTACTGTTTGTTTATGATTTAGGAGAAACAAAGTTTTCAAACTATAAGCTTGGATACACCAAAGTGTAACATATAGCACCTGTCCTCATGAAGCTTACAATCTAATCAGGAAGACTGCAGACTGGAGATCTAATGGTCTCATTTCTAAAATACATTAAATTAAATTTGTAACATGGATGGATATACATTGAGCCCCCTCTCTAAGAGCAACTCTGTTCCATTTTACCAGTCCCTCAGGGTATCCAGAAAAATAAGGGCATTGGAGATTGTTAATCATTTCTGCCAGTGGTTAGAGTTTTTACTAATTGTCTTTTCCCTGATTTGGGGGAGTCTACACATGCCAATTCCATTAAACCACTTAGCTTCCAATTAAGTCTTTGTTGTTGTTGCTGTTGATTTCTTTTTTGACTTTGGTTTCTTTTTATGTGAGATATTCAAAAGGGTGAAACTGGCAAACGTGAACATTTCTCCTCAATACCTCATATAAACTCTTCTCCTACCACCTGAATCTCTGAGTGGCAAGGGGTAGGGAGGGGATAGTTCACAGCTTACCTTAGTTCCTGCATAGAATTAATCCTACTAAATTTTCAAACCTAAAACTCCTTGGACTGGGTTTTAGAACCCTTACATTCCAAGTCTTCCATACTAGGCTGACTGTAATATCTAACTTAAAAATCCCAGACCTTGAGGACTCCAGGTGATAGCTAAGATTGGAAACTCCACTCCCTTTACCTAAAACTAAACAGATAAAACTCCCATGCCTTCTTTCTGGGCCATGAGGACTATGGGGAAAGTTAGGTGACCTTCATAGAAAATGAAATAATAGAAGACTTTTTGGAAACCTTAAAACATTGCAGAAAATATCATTATTAACACACACAGACAATGTATGTCTTCTTTGCCTAGTATTTTTTGTCCTGGGGAGAGGGAAAAAGGGAAGGAAACAGTTTATTAAGTTTCTACTTTGTGTCAGACACTGAATTAAACATTTTACATTTAATCCCGAAGAGAAGAGATTGTGACTCCAATGCAATCCCCAAATATTTTAAGTGCCTACTCTGTACAAAGAATCAGCATGCAGTAGTATATAAAAGGTGGGCCTTTGAATCAGAAAACCCTGGGTTCAATACCTATGACTAGCATATAATAGCTATGTGACTATAGATATGACCCAGAAGGAAATAGTAAGTCAATGTAGTTTATCGAGTTAGAGGTTGATAAAGTAACACCTGTTCTTTAGAAAAATTACTTTGGCAGTGGGTGAAAGATGAATTAGGAAAGGGAGAGACTTGAACAGGGAGTCTAAGTAGGAGACCATAACAAAAGGCTAAGTGAGAAGTGATGAATTCTAAAGATCACTCAATGCCTTAGACAATTTTACAAAAAGTAAAGAAAAATTCCCAGTGCTCAACTATGTAGGTAGCTTTTTGCTGCCAAAGGTCTCTTTGCCATGGAAACTGGATGAACAAGACCAAAATTCCCAAAATGTGTAAGATGCTAGATTGGATACTAGAGCTATAAAGACAAAATTTAAAAAATGGTCCCTGTCCACAAGGAACTTCCATTCTACAAAACTACCACTTCTTATAAAGATAATTCACTTTTTCAGTTTCTAGAAAATTTTAGGACAAATTAGAATGATAAGTTAAAGAAAAGGGAGGGAGAAGGAAGTTGATAGAAGAACATACCATTGCATACTGTTTTCCCTTCCCTGAAAAACCCCAAAAGGGAGAAGAGGCAATGGCAGGAGACTAAAGGAGACAAAGCACACACCATCTGTATTTCCCACCACCATCAAAATTCATTCTGCTAGAGCGGAATGGCTACTTTTGGGATAGTCCCTTTTCTTCAAGAACAGGTGATCTCTGCTTTTGTCAAATCCCTATCAGTACCTTGGGGCAATCTGAAAGTGAAAAAAAGAAAAAGGAAATACTACTGTTCAAAACAAGTTTATTTTCATTTCTGGGTGTGTCACATTACACTGAGAGGAAGCCAATGCAATCACACATCCTGAAGTAGGTCTGTCTTTGCTTTTTCTCCCTGTCCTAGATCAGCTGAGAAGATTTCCAGTTTCAGCTTGTTGACAGGAATAGTCACTTAGCATCACAGGGTAAACTTACTGAATGTCATCACTTCACCTCTATGTGTCACTCTCACTATGTGCTGTCTGCATGAATCAAAAGAATTGACAAGTTCATCTCAATAATAATTTGAATTTATAGATCATAGATTTAGAATTGGAAGGGACATTTGAGGTAATGTAGGTAACTGCCTTGCTTTATGTATAAGGAAATGGAAAAAAAACTGAGAGAAAGAAAGGGACTTGCTCAAGGTCACACAGCAAATAAAGACCAGCTGTTCTAGTCCTTAGGGCAGCAGAGCCATTAAATCAAAATCAAATGTAAATCAAAATCATTGATTTCAAATTCCACGCCTTTCCACTGTTTCATGTTATGTTTCTTAAAAACAAAACAATAAATAAAATGTTTGACTTCCTTTTCTCAGTTGAATGGAAGACTGAGTGCAGATAGTTTGTGAAATTATTTCGGATGCATAAATAGCCTCCATAAATCCTAGTTATGGATGCATACTTCATTCTAAGAACCTTTTTAAATACATTTAAGAAGAATGACCAGGGATTTCTTTGGGTCTTGTTTGCCCACCCCCACACCCCATCTCAAATGAAGACTTTGTTCTGACCCTGATGAAAACAAAAATCTTAAAGGACTCTATCAATATCAACTATGATGATAGTGAGGATTATGATATAACAGTATCATAGTACATACATAGTTCAATCTTTTTTGAACTTTGCTCAGACATTGCTGATGTCACTTTAACAAAGGATGATATTCCCTTATCAAGAAGATTAATAAGGCTTGAACTCCTTGCCTTATCTTGCATTGTCATTTTAGCTTCTACTTTCTGTCCTCACCTTATCCTCCAGTAACTCCACCTGTGCCTGATTTCCTAGGCCATGTATCACACTTGTTCCTGGCCTCATTTACCTACCTTCAATTTTTTTTCTATAGTTGGTGAGTTCAGCTTTACATTGTCATCTAATCCATTGGATGCTGTTAAGATCAAATGAGATAATACATGTAAAGTGTTTTGCAAACATCAAAGTACTATATAAATTCTAACTATTCATATCTTCCTAAACATCAAGCCTGGATTATTCCCACAATCTACTTTCTCCATTTCAGCTCATGTGTAATCAGATGATACTAAAAGAAATCTCATAATCACACTCGCTGACTTAGGTCCACTACAAATTCTTTATCCAAACTCAAGGGGTACCCACTGCTGCATAGTAATGCTTTTACACTTTCTTCATCAACTCTTTCTCAAGCTACTCACACTGTTAGTTCTAAACCATAATGTTGGTTCTAAAAATAGCTAAAACCATCTAGCCCAGTGCTTTCTCTACAGAGGAGCTTTCAGCATACTTCATTGAAAAAAATGGAGTCACTTATGTCTAGATTCCTCTACTGTATCTGGAATCATAGAGTATGAGTTCAAATTCAATACCTACCACTTACTATTTTGGTAAACTTGGACAAATCACTTAACTTCTTTAAAGCTAAGTTTCCTCAACTGTAAAATAAGAGGTTTGGACTGATAGACTTCTAAGGTTTTTTCCTAGCCCTAGCCATATGATTTTATAATCCCATGGCCTCAAATCATTATGCTCCTTTTGCTTGATTTGTGAAGAATAGTGACTCATCATCTTACCAGTGACAATCCCTCTCCTTTGACCATGAAAAGTCCAGAAATTTGACCTTGTGATGATCATTCTCTCTCTCTCTGTTTCTCATTTTTGTGTACTTCCATATATATGTATATAAAGAGAAAGATTAAAGCTAAAGGAACACTCATACATATATGGGGGTGTGTAAATGTGTGTGTATTTGTGTGTGTGTGTGTGTGTGTGTGTGTGTGTGTGTGTGTAAGTTTCTCAGAGATCTCATCAGATCCCCTGCTCAATTATCTTCTCAGTGGAAATAGCTCTCAGTTCTGTTCTCTCTCCAGATTTCTATTCCCACATCTCTAGTTGCCTAATGGTTATTTCCAACTGGAAGCTACTTAAATATTTTAAAACAGTAAACACAATTTTCTCTTGACCTACCAAAAATTCATTTCCCTTCAACTTCCTCATTTTTCTTGAAGGTACAACCATTTCTCTAGTTTACAACATTGTTTTCATCCTTGAGTCTTCATTCTCCTTTATCCATATCCAATTAATTGCTATGTCTTGGACATTTTATTTTCATAACACCTTATTAATCCAATACCTGCTCTCCATCCAAATTACCAGCATTAAAGTTGAAGCCTTCATCATCTCTTGCTTGGACTTTGGCAATAATCTCATAAATGTTCTCCCTGTTATTAGTCTTCAGTCTCTCCAATTTATCTACCACAGAACTCCCGAAGTAATATTCCTAATATTAGTTCTAATCAGTTAAATAACTCCTCAAGAAACTTCATAGATTACTTGAATCAACTAAAAATCCTATTTTAATATTTAAAACTTATGACAATATGGATCTAACCTTTTTCTCTAACCAGCCTTTCTTGGTTGGTTTATTGGTTCTTGTCCTTTGTTATCCACGACCACCAAAATTACATCACCATGTTTGAGACAAATTACAGTGTGTTCTACTGTGGCTGATCAGACCGATACAATCTTGGAATGCTCTCCCACAGGTTGGGCACAAATTCAGCCTTCCTCATAGAGTTCAGCACTCTCATTGATGAAGGCATGCCATGCTGGGCAGTCCTATGTCAGTGTCTCCTATGCTGTACAATAAGTTCTAAAGTTCTTCAATGAGACCTTAAGGGTGTCTCAGTAGTGCTTCTTGTGACCCCCTAGAAAGCCCTTACCCTGCATGAGTTCTCCATACAGTAGTTTTTTTGGCAAGCGATGTCTGGCATTCTAACAACATATCCAGCCCATAGTAGTTGCACTCTCTGTAGTAATGTTGGAACTAGTCAATTTAGCTTGAAAAAGGACTTCAATGTCTGGTATCTTCTCCTGCCAGGTGATGTTCCAAATCTTCCCAAGACAATTTAAATGGAAGCAATTCAGTTTCTTGACATGGTACTGGTAGACTGTCCAGGTTTTGCAGGCATATAGCAATAAGTTCAGCACATGGCTCTTTAGACCTTCAGTTTGGTAGTTATTCTAATACCCCTCTGCTCCCATATTTTCTTTCAGAACCTTCCAAATACTGAGCCAGCTCTGGCAATGCAATTGTCAACCTCATTGTCAATGTGTACCTCCTTGGTAGGTAAGTGAACTTGTCCACAGTACTCAAAAATTCTCCATTTGCTGTCCATGGTTCATATGGATGGTGTGATGCTGACTGATGGAGCACCTGTGTTTTCTTGGTGTTAATTGTTAGACCAAAATTAGCATGAGCAGTGGAGAATCGATCCATCCTTTGTTGCATCTCACCTTCAGAGGCTGCATTGAGTACACAATCATCTACAAACATAAGATCATGAACCAACACTCTCTCTACCTTGGTCTTGGTTTATAGCCTTTTCAAGTTAGAGAATTTGCCATCAATTCAGTAACTGACCTTGAGGTCATGTTCATTCTTATGAAGTCATTTGATAACATGGCAGAAGACATCATACTAAAAAGTATGGAGCAAGGACACATCCCTGTTTTACTCCATTGGTGACTGAGAAATCTCTAAAGCATTGTCCACTATCCAGAATCCGGGCATGTGTGCCATCATGAAATTGATGTACAATACTGATGAATTTCTCTAGGCAATCAAATTTTGATATAATTTTCCATAAACCCTTGCTTCTAACAGTATCAAAGGTCTTGGTCAGATCTATAAAGGTTGTATACAGACCTTAGTTCTGTTCCTGGTATTTTTCCTGAAGTTGTCAGGCAGCAGACACCACATCAACTGTTGTTCAACCCTTTCTGAAGTCCCTGGCTCTCAGGAAGGTGAGCAACTTCCAGGTTGAGGATCAACCTATTGAGAAGTATTTTTTTTTATGTTTTTTTTCAAGGCAATGGGGTTAAGTGGCTTGCCCAAGGCCACACAGCTAGGTAATTATTAAGTGTTTGAGGCCTGATTTGACTGACTCCAGGGCTGGCATTCCATCCACTGTGCCAACTAGCTGCCCCTGAGAAAGATTCTTAAAAGAGAAATATCCCTGTGGTTGTCACAGGAAAATATATTCCCTTTACCTTTATAGAGTTAAATAATGGAGGCATCCTTGAATTCTTGGCATATAATCTCTTCATGCCATATAACCTGGAAAATTTCAGTCACCTTTTTGGATGAGCAATGGTCTCCCACCTTGTAGATCTCAGCTGGAATAGACTCAGTCTCAGGTCTTTTGCCACTTGGAAGGAACCTAATGGCATTCAAAATCTCTTCTTCAATTGGAACATCAACTTGAGGTAAATGGTCAATGACTTCTGCATTAAGAATACTATGGAAATGTTCAACCCATCTCTCTAGGATCATGTCCCTATCATTAATCAATCAGAGTCTACTCCAGTATTTTGGTACATTGATGTTAAGGGTCTCCAAGTCTTCATAAAATTTTTCTTTAACTTCATCAGTGTTCATTATGGTGGGAGCATAGGCACTGATGATGGTGGCATGGCATTTTCCTGGAAGTGGCAACCTCATTTTCATAAGCCTCTCATTCTCACTCTCATTTGGTAGTCGTTCAAGAATGTTGACTGGATTAGTTTTGATTGTAAAACCTACCCCAGCATCAAGGTGTCCCCTTTCACTGCAACCACTCCAGAAAAACATGTATCCAGCTCCAACTTCAGTAAGTTGACTTTCGTTTGCCAGTCTTGTTTCACTCAGGGCTGCTATTTGGATACCATACCTGCTAAGTTCTCTTGTAACAAGAGCTCTTCATCTTTCAGGTCTATTGGATGTTGTGTTGTCTATGAGTGTGCATACCTTCCAAGCACTAGTACTGAGTGGAGTCTTTGAAGATGTTTTTGTAGATTTTTCTGTGTCTTGATTGACCTATGGGATTCCTTGCCTGCCACAGTAATCAGGACTTCCTGGGTTGACTAAGCAGATAATTTTAGGGCACCTTTTCTATCCCCTTCCTTGCATCAGGAAGTGAACAGTGTGATCCTTAAAAGGAGTTCTCATCACTCATGGGTCTGTGGAATCCCAGTGCTACTTTCATTGGAGAAATGACCCTATGGCCCTGGGTTGCCTATGTGCAGGGTTGGGACTACAGCTCCTAGTGTATCCCCACCTGTTGCTTCATCACTTGGTAATGGTAATGTCTTTTGTTGCATCCTTAAATTGGACTTAAGTGAGGTAAAGCTGCAGAAAATCATTCACCCCACTCTCTCTTTCAAAGTCATTATGATCCAGCATAGCAAGACAAAGTCAAGACAACTGGTGATTGCTTTGGACCTAGTGGATGACCTTGGTGTCTTCAATGATTAGCCAAACTCTAAACACTCCACAGAACTTGCTTCAGCTGGTTCATGGCCGTTGGAACAAATTGTTCTCATCCTCCCATTCCATCAATGGAACACTTCAAATGCTTGAAGTAGACACCCCCACTATTCACTGATGTGTTTGAGACACCCTCACTTACCCTCAACCTGGTTTAGCCCACCTGCCGAAACAGTTTACTAGGGTGTGGCCATTGTGTATGTTACAGCTTCTTGGAGCCTCAGGTGAGAGTAAGGTGACCCAGGTGGACATCAAAGATGGGAAGTAGCCCTGATGAGGGTTTGGCAGCCCTCAAATCCAAAGGGAATAGTGTTCCTTGAACACACCCTACACTCCAGAAAGGTTTCTAGGATTCATACAGATGATGTTTCCTCAAGAGAAACCTATTCAAGAAGAATGATGAAGGGTCCTGATATAATACCATATTTCAAATAGAGGAAAGAGAGAAAAATTGAGGAAGAGATGGGCAGGGAAGGCATGATTTAGCCTTCATATATTTGAAGGACTGATATGGAAAAATTAGATTTGTTTCCAGGAGTTACAAAAAGACAAGTTTAAATTTGTTACAGAGATATAAGTAGCCAAAACAAAATGGATAATGAAGATATTCAAGCAAAAGCTATATTACTGATTTTTGAGTGTTTTGTATAAGGGATTCTTATTCTTATTTTTGGACTTAATGTGCCCCTTCTAAACCTAAGATCTCATGATTTAGCAGTTTTAATTTCCACAGTCTTGTAGTTCAGACCTTCATCACTTCATACCTGGACTACAGCCTTTGAAACTAATGCCTTCCCTCTAATCCATTATATACAGGAGTATTACTCCACATGAATGAATCTGACTACATTACTCCACGGTTCATAAACTATCAATGGGTCTCCAGTGCTTACTCAGCAAAATCCAAACTCTAGCTTGGCATTTAAGGCTCTCCACAATCTGACTACTACTAACTTTGTCACCCATGAATTCTCCTTCAGTTATCCTATGTCCTAGCCAAACCATGAGCATATCCAATGCTGCCTTGCCTCCATGCTTTTCTTCACACTCCTTATGCCTATAATCTCTTTTTTTTTCCTCCTGATGAAATCTTGCTCATCCTCCCACATCTAGCTAAAATATCATTTTCTTCTGATGTTTTCTCATATGTTTTTTCTTTAAAATATTTTATCCATTTTGTTTACTCTCAAAGCACTGTTCTTGTACCTCTCTTATACATTTATCAGGTTCTATTTTAAATGGATATTGGGACAGAGGCATGGATAGGGAATGGGAAATACATCAAGATAAGATTAGGGATAAAGACAGAACCTGTGTTTTCAATGGTAAAAGTAATTTCAAAATGAGTTCATTCTGGCTACTTCTAAAAAAGATTAAGTGTTTTCTCTTCTATTTTATATATTATCACATTTTATATAATTTTTATTATCCTTTCTAGATTTTAAGTCTCTAGAACAGAAGTTTTAACCATTTGTTTTTCATTGATCTATTTCTTTTCCAGACAGGTGGAATCCAAAGACCTTAGAATTTTTTTTTAATCATAATTGAAAGGAAGGCTTAATTTTACTTAGAGATTAGCAAAAATAAACATGTTATTTTTTAATCAATACAAGTTCACAGATTCCATGAAATCTATTCATGGAATCCTTTGGATTCTGTGCATTCTAGGTTGAAACTTGATGTTCCAGAAGTAATAGATTATCTTTTGGCATTTGTAAAAAGCTTATTAGAGATATAAAACATTGAAAAATTGTGATGTTCAATGTGGAACTCAGAGAAATGGAATTATACTTCCTTGTTTTCATTGAAGGAATAAAGGACTATAGGTGTGAAACGTTGCACAAACTGATGTGGCTGCTATATTGGTTGGTTGTACTTAATTGTTTTGTTTTTTGTTACAATTGAAAGTCCATTAGTTTAATGGAGGAATGCTGATAAATGTAGAAATGATTATGCTGTAAAAGTAAAAGACATCAGTAAAACTTTCCATTAAAAAAGTTCATAATTTGAATAAAAGAATAGTGGTAGCCAGAGTACAATTCTACAGAAATGGGACATAGTTTATGCTACAAAAGGATGAACGTGCCAGCAACAGCATAGAGAGGTGTTGAAATGGGAGTCAGATAAACTTTATCTACTTCACAAATTTGGCTCAGGATGGTCCCGGGCACACAGCCTGATACCAGCAGGGCCATTCTAGTTTACCAGTTGGCATATTTTCTCAAACAAAGTAGTGTTGGATTCCCTTGCCTAACTGGCTAGTTGGTTGTTCATTACACACTCTGAATTCCTGTTTGCTCTCAGGAAGAGGTAATAACCCCATTCTATTTATTCCATTTCTGGAATATAGGCCAATTCATGAAATTCTAGAGGGTCAGCATGAAAGAATTCCTAATGGGGGGCTTCATCAGTATTCATGAAACTCTAGAGGGGCCAACATGAAAGAATGCTTTTTGGGGGGCTTCATCAGTATTTTTCTGTATCTCTTTTACCAAGCTGCTGACTTAGTTTTCATTATTTTCCTTAATCATTCTCATTTCTCTTCCCATTTTATCCTCTACCTCCTTTACTTGCTTTTCAAAGTCTTTTTTCAGTTCTTCCATAACCTGAAAACCATTCCCTTTTTTCTTGGAAGCTTTGTATACAGAAGTTTTGACATTGCACATGTGAGTATACAAAGTGAGTGTATATTTTGATCCTCCATGATACCAAAGTAATTTTCTATGGTCAGATTCTTTTTCTTCTGTTGTTTACTCATTTCCCCAGTCTATGACCTGATCTTAATGCACTTCCAAAGTTTTGAGGGATTTTAGGAACACTCCCCCAGGGACCTTAATTCCTTCAAGGTCTTATGAGAGACTTTGATTGCTCTCCAGGCCTATGCTCTAATCTGAGGATGATCACAAATACTTCCCTCTGCTCTGGCATCTTGAAGAGGGTCCCGGCTCCTCCATGGCAATGGGGACCCTAGGATGCAACCTGGATCTGAGTAAGGGCAGCACAAAATCCTGCCCCAGAAATAGTGGAGAGAGCCCTGCATTCTCTCCAGACCCCCTCACTGTCTGTGGGTTGAGCTCTCTGGAAGCAGCTCCTGGATGACCCCACAGGTTCCAGGGGAGGGGCTGCACTGAGGACTGCACTGATCTGGGCTCCATGTTCACTCTGGTGTGGCAGAGTTTTCCCTGCTGACCTTCTCCAGGATGAGAGGTCTAAAAACTGGCTGCTATAGACCCAGGTGCCCCCAGGGAGGTGCCCCATGGGCTGTTCTTGGAAGGTTGGAGTTGGTTTGCACTGTCAATGCAGTTGTAGCCTGTGTTGCACAGCAGTTCTTTCCAACTCCGGTAGAATAGACCTTTCCCGTGGATCTTCCAAGTTGTCTTGGTCTGGAAAATTGTTTCATTCAGTCTTTCTGTGGGTTCCGCCACTCTAATACTTTGTTAAAGTCATAATTTTATGGCATTTGGAGTTCTCTGGAGGTGAGCTTCCGGGAATCCCACTTCCACATCACCATCTTGACCCAGACTTAAATAGATTTCATTTTAGGATGGTTTCTGACCTTAAAGTTGCATTTTCTTCAGCTGAAGAAGATATCAGGGAAAGAGGAAGGAAGAAATAGACAATATTTTTTAAAAAATGACGTCTCAGGGCTTTGCTTGAATCAAACCTTGCTATATTAATATCTTTCACCACATCCTCCAGTCTATTTTTGAGCCTATCATATATGAACTAAATAAAGAAAAACAAATAGCCCATCATTTGTTGTGTGTGGGTTTTTTTTATTCAATTATGCCCAACTCTTCATGACTCCATTTAGGATTCTCTTGGCAATAATACTGGAGTGATTTTCTATTTCCTTCTTCAGTTCAATTTATAGTCGAGGAAGCAGGGCAATGTGACTTGCCCAGATCAAACAATTAGTATGTGTCTGAGACCAGATTTGATCTCAGGAAGAGATCCAGGCCAAGGACTTTATCTATTGGGTCACCTAGCTGTCCCCTGGACCCATACTCTATGCTTACCTGGAAACCCTTCTCTGGGTGAACTCTTGAGTTTTTATCTGCCCACTACTTGAAAACATGAATAACATTGTCTTGTTTAGTAAACAGATTTGGTATTTCTCTGGTTTAATTTTGAACTTTGGTCTATGCAAACGTTTTCAGTGAAGATATTCCTAACTCTGGCAATACATATAGGCCTCATGCTTAGTGGAATACAAACCATATGGAACTGGATAGAAATCCACTTCAGACAACTCCTTGTTGAATGACCCTACATAAGCCATTTAGTCACATTGGCCTCTATTTCCTTATCCATAAAATGAAGATAATAACTACCTATCTCAAAATGAGAACCAATGGTAATAATGCATTCACTAGATCAAAGATACAAAGCTAGAAGAGACATTAGAGATCATTAAGTACAGTCTCTTCACTAAGAATATATGTGGAAACTGAACCCCAACATTGTTAAATGTCTTGTTGAAGACAAAAATAAAGTTTTCTGACTCCAAATATAATCATATTCAAATTAGACCACACCTCTTCTACCAATATACTTTGGACACTTCCAAAGGTTTATAAATATGAATTGTCATATTACTTTTATTTTTTTCTTCTCAACTTTATTTCAGTGGGATTAAATAGAAAAAGCCCTGGGACAAGTTGATATGCAAATTTTATGTTTAATATACTAATGGCTATTGCCCAGGATGAAAGGAATAACTTTTTTTATAATAAAATAGGGTATTGAGAAGCAGTTTTATCTTCTGCAGACTTGCAGAACTCACTTTTAGGATGGCTTCAGGGACAATAAGGACAATGGAGATGGTATATATTTATCCTTTTGCTACATGACTTTGAATTCTTTTGCTAGGTCTCTGTATTGCATAAGATTTCATTTAATATTAATAACATTATGAACATATATGATTAATTTAATATAAATTAATTTTTTAATTTTTTAATTGATCAACATTACGTTCAATATATTGTGAGTACAATTTTAGCAGTGATAACTATACAATTCCATGCTTTCTATTGGTTGAATTCTGAAAGATGTGTGTGAAGTTCAAGGATTTCTTTATTAGTTTGTTAGAGATAGTTTCTGATGGAAGATCCTAGACACCAGGTGATGTCTTACTAGATATTCAGTTAGTGTTAAAATTTTGCAGTTTGCAATAATATATCCCAAACTCTTTTTTGCTGCCTTGGCTGATTTTTATCATTTCTTTGCATAATTTTCATAGAGCACACATTGTCATTTATTCTGTAGTTTGTTTAATAGTCATTAATAAATTAATTATTAAAGTTGAATTGTAAATTGTTTTGTGACTATATCTGCTTCCACTAAAATAGCCAGAGAACAAAATAACAATACTATAATAGCTGATGCTGATGTAGCCATTTAAGGTATGAAAAGTGTATTGAGAGAGGAAGAATGGAAAAATTGAAAGTTCATTATAGATTTGGAGTCGGAGATTCTCTATTCTTGCTTTCAGAAGTTCCCTTTCAGTTTAGATAAACAAATAGACCTGACTTTAACATTTGTTCAATACTTTTTGTTGACATATTGTTGATTGAATACAAATGGAGATTGACCTGTGAGGACTTTTAGATTTTCCTCTTTAATCATAGCTCTAAAGTATTGCAGCTGCTTTTGACAAATACCGTAGCATATATATTACGTTTCAAATTTTAATGTTTTCTTTTTTTAATTTTTGGGTTTTTGGGGGGGGAGGGTGTTACAAGGCAATGGGGTTGCCCATTGGTCACACAATTAGGTTATTATTAAGTGTCCAAGGCCAGATTTGAACTCAGTACTCCTGACTCTAGGGCCAGTTCTCTATCCACTGAACCATCTAGCTGCCCCCAAACTATAATATTTTCTAAAGGGAATATCTGCTTGTTCCAAAATTATTTTTGTAAATTTTTAAGCATTTTGTCATTTACTTTGAGGGTGTATCTCAATCTTCCTCCTCCTTTTATCATTATAGAGAGTCTTTATTTCCATGGATGCCTTAAGGTGCCTTTAGAGCTTGAGTTTCATTCATATAATAAAGAGGTTTTTTTAAGCATATTTTCCAAATTTGTCAAGGTCCATTTCATAGTTCTAAAAATATATGTTAGGAGGAAAATTGTGTAGGCATTAATTGTTTTAAAATTGCTCTTCCAAATAAATTTGATTTCAATATGCCAACAAGTAATTTAACATATACAACTCTCTCTTTTTGTTTGTTAATATTTTACTTATGTTTTATGTATGATGCCTGGAGGAAACCAAGGCTGAATTCAAAGCCTTCAGCCTCTGTTTTTCTCTGATATACATAAAGAATTTTACACATATTAATTTCAAATAAAAGTGTTGTATCCTTGAAGGAAGATCTCATGGAAAAGCTATTTAATTAATGTTTTTCAATAGAATACTATAATTGATGCCACTTAAAATATGTTGATATCTTTATTCCTTAATTTAGAATTCATACTTACTTTGTTTTAGGGGAAATAATAATGTATTGCTTAAAGAAATGTAAAATTATAGTTGGTAGAATGTCTCTCTGCATTGTGCCACAATATATCTTATTTATTATTTATATGTATTTTCATTTTTGTATAATTATTTATATTATATATTACATATTCTATTATAACATAGTAAATTATTGTATTGGTAGCACATCTTAAAAAAGGGTACCAGTTTCCATGTCTACCTAAAATAAATATGCTGGTATTCTTGCTATATATATTTTCAATACATGCATAAGCCATAATACATAATGTAATCAAGGCATCTGCAATACTTAATGTCAGTTGTCCCCTAAGATCTTGACATTTCTTCTTTTCTCTCTCTATGTGCTATCACTTGATGATGTCTTTAGCTCCGTTGAACTCAATTATCATCTTTATTGATATAATAGCCATATATAATTATCCAGCACTATAGCTATATTATATCTATTGATATAATAGCCAGATATAACTGTCCTCTTCTGAACCCCGGTTCCATATCACAGGCTATTGTATATTTCAAGATGGAAGTGCTGTAGTTACCTTAAATTCAACATATCCAAAAGAGAACACATTGTATTTAATCCCAAGGCCCACTCCTTTTCCCAACTTCCTATTACATCAAAGAACACCACTATCCTTTCCATCATACAGGTTCAATTCCTTTCTCAATAACCACATAACCAATCAGTTGCTAAATCGTATAATTTCTCCTCTAAATTTATCACATCTGCCTCCCTTCCCTTCACTCATATAGCTACCACTTTGGTTCAGATAGTCATCATCTTTGAACATCATCTGGTACAATAGATTTCTAATTAAACTCCCTGTAAATTTTTCTCATTCTAATTAATCCTCCACGTCTGACAAAAATAGTTTCCTATAGTGTAGATTAGACAATGTCACACACCATTTCTCAGTAAGTTCCACAGTTTTTCTATTACCTATGGGATCAAGTATAAAGTCTTCTGTTTAGCATTTATAGTTGTTCACAACCCTGGTGCTTCTTGACTTTTTAACCTTTAAACGCATTAGCCCACTACCTAGATTCTATGGTCTAGCCTATTGATTTCCTAGCTATTCCTTCCTATTCTATCTCCTAGCTTCACACTTGCACTCACTGTCACCTATCCCTAGAATTTTCTTCCTCCTCTTCTTCAAGTCCTATAGTCTCTGGCTTCTCTCAAGACTTAAATAAAGCAACACCTCCTTCAAAAGTAACTTATTGGGGCAACTAGGTAGTGCAGTGGATAGAGCACTGGCCCTGGAATCGGGAGGATTTGAATTCAAATCTGGTCTCAGACACTTAATAATTACCTAGCTGTGTGACATTAGGCAAGTCATTTAACCCCACCGTCTTACAAAAAAAAAAGGACATCATTAAGGCTGCTGTCAATTTACTCTCTTTTGTACTGTATGCAGGGAATTTTTTTTGATTTATTTATTCTTATTTTTGTACAAATGATGTTTTTTTATACATTACTAAAGTATTCTTGTTTAAGAGTAAACATAATGCAGTGCAGTGGATGGAGCACTGGCCCTGAAGCCAGAAGCACCTGAGCTCAAATCCGGCCCTAAACCATTATCACCCAGCTGTGTGACCCTGGGCAAGCCACCCCAACACCATTGCCCCATGAAAAACAAACAAAAAAAGACCCAAAATAAAAATAATAATAATAATAATAATAGGAGGGGCGGCCAGGTGGCACAGTGGACAGAGTACCAGCCCTGGAGCTAGGAGCACCTGGGTCCAAATCAGATCTCAGACACCGAACAATCACCCAGCTGTGCAGCCCAGGCAAGCCACCAGCCCCATTTGCCCTGCCCCCCCAAATTAATAATAATGATAATAATTATTATCATTATTATTATTATTATTATAGTAATAATGATAAAAATGTGCTTCAGTCTGTGTTCCAACACCTCCAGCTCTGTCATGGGTGGATCACATTCTTTATGATAAGTCCATCACAATAGCTAATTCCTTATTTTTCCACCATTGCCATTGCTGATTGCAACTCCCTCAATTTGTACTTCCCTATTATCATATACTATATTTTCTCTCTCCTTTCACTCTGTCCCTCCTCTTAAATGTGTTGTAGGGTAGCTGAGTGGTGCAGCAGACAGATACCCAGACCTGGGGCCAAGAGACCCTGAGCCCACATACCACCCCTTAGGCACAGCATACACCTGGCCCTATGGTCCTGGACAGGCCATCCAAACCCAGCCCCTTGCAAGAAGTAAAAAAGATCACTCTCCACCCATTGGTCCATCCTCTGCTCTATCACTCACATTCCCCCCTTCCCCCTGTCCCCCTTCTCTCCTTCTTACTCTAGATGTCTATACTCCATTGAATATATATATATATATATATATATATATATATATATATATATATATGCTGTTTCCTCTCCTAGCCACCTCTGAAGGGAGTGAAGGTTCCCTCATTCCCCCTTGCCTTTCCCCCTTCTATATCATTGCAATAGCTCATTGTAATAAAAAAAATCTTATTATATGAAATATCTTAGCCTATTCCACCTCTCCTTTTTCTTTCTCCCATTACATTTCCCTTTTAGCCATTGACTCTATTTTTACACTATATTATATCTTCAAATTCAGCTCTCTCCTGGCTTCATCTATAAAAGCTCCTTCTACCTGCTCTATTAAATTAGAAGTTTCATATGAGTATTATCAGTATCATTTTTCTATGCAGGAATACATGCAGTCCCTTATATTTTTCCCCTTCTCCTCCACTCTCTATGCTTCACCTGAATCCTGTATCTGAAGATCAAACTTTCTGTTCAGCTCTGGCCATTCCAAAAGGAACATTTGAAATTCCCCTGGTTCATTGAAAGTCCATCTTTTTGCCTAGAAGAGGAAGTATAGTTTTGCTGGATAGTTGATTGTCAGTTGCATTCTGAGCTCTTTTGCCTTCTAGAATATTATATTCCAAGCCCTATGTGCTTTTAATGAAGTTGCTGCCAAGTCCTGTGTGATCCTGACTGCAGCTCCACGATATTTGAATTGTGTCCTTCTGGCTGCTTGTAATATTTTCTCTTTGACTTGGGAGTTCTGGAACTTGACTATAATACACCTGGAGGTTGGGTTTTTTTTTTTTGGATCTCTTTCTTGGAGAGATCGGTAGAATCTCTCAATTTCTATTTTGCCCTCTGCTTCTAGGATATCATGGCAATTTTCCTGTAATAATTCTTTGAAAATGATGTCAAGGCTCTTTTCCTGATCATGACTTTCAGGTATCCTAATAAATTTTAATTTATCTTTTCTTAATCTGTTGTCCATATCAGTTGCTTTTTTCAATGAGATGTTTCACATTTTCTTCTAATTTTTTCCATTCTTTTGGGTTTGAAGTATTCTATCTTCATTTCTCATAAAATCAATGGCTTCCATCAGTTCCATTCTATATCCAAAGGATTTGTTTTCCTCAGAGAGCTTTCTTATTTCTTTTTCCATCTGGCCAGTTCTGCTTTTTAAGCATTCTTCTCCTCAATACCGTTTTTGAACTGTTTTATCCTACTTATGCTGGTTTTTAACATGTATTTTCTTCAGCATTTTTTTGGATCTCCTTGACTAAGCTTCTGACTTCTTTTTCATGTTTTTCCCACATCTCTCTCATTTCTTTTCCCAATTTTTCTTCTATCACCCCCACTTGATTTTCAAAGTCTTTTTTGAGCTCTGTCATAGCCTGAGTCCAATTTCCATTTTTTCTTGCAGTCTTTAGATGCAGGAGCTTGTACTTCCTCATCTTCTGACTAGTGTTTCTCGATGGTGTTCCTCTTTTTACTCTGCTTACTCATTTCTCCAACCTGTGATTATTTTGGGGATGCTTCCTGAACTTTTGAGTATTATTGGGACACCCCCCCACACAAGGATCTCCATGTGTGAGGCTCTGTCTTCCTTCCTGCTCTGTGAATGACCACAAGTGCATCCCTCTGCTAAAGGACTGAGGTGGGGTGTGGTCTGCTCTTCTATGGTAGGACTAGACTGTGATCAGGATCTGAATGTGGTCAGAGTCCCAGAATCCTGTTCCAGGGAAAGAGGACAGACCTTGGCATTCTCCACTCCCCTACCTAGGCTCAGCACTTACACCCGGGGGGGGCTCCTGCTTACTGACTCCTCCTACTTCTGGTTCCTGGATCTGGGCTGCCTCAGCCAAACTGCTTGCTGAGTGCCCTGAGGGCTGGGCTTCACATGCTCCACCTGGCAGACCCCCCCCACCCCGCTGATCCCCCAAGCTGTGGCCGGGGCTCCCCGGGGTGTAGGTCAGTAAACTGCCCCTGCTGCCATGAGCCTCAATTCAAGCGGCCTGCCTCCTGGAGGCTGAAGTTCCTTCACTCCGGTGGCTGCTCTTCTAGCCCCATGGAGCTGAGCCTTTCCACTATTTTCCAGGTTACCTTGGGCTGGAGAACTGACTCACTGGATCCCTCTGTGGGTTCTGTCTCTTGAAAATTCAGTTTGAGTCCTTATTTTATAAGTTTGGAAATATTGGAGAGAGAGCACCTAAGAGAGGATCTTCTCCTGTTGCCATCTTGGCTCTGCCCTGTAGGGAATGTTTTGATTTGTTCTTTATATTCCAACTATAAGCAAAGTAACTGGCACATGTTGTTGTTGCTGTTCAATCATTACAGTCATGTCTGACCCTCTATGATCCTATTTAGGATTTTCTTGGCAAATGAATGTTTTGTCATGTTCTTCTTGAGTCCATTTTACATATGAGGAAACTGAGACAAACAGGGTTAAGTGACTTGACCAGGGTCATATAGCTAGGAAGTGTTTTAGGCTGGATTTGGATTCAGGTCTTCTGACTCCAAGCCCAGTGCTCTATTTACTAATCAATAACCAGTAACAGCAATAAAATTGTTATCTTCAAGGTAATATGATATAATCTGTTTTGAAAACAAATTTATAAAATAGTCACTTTCAAGTGCTTTACTCAATCATTGCATTATTTGTAATGATTTGCTCTTTATCTCCCGGACTTTTGACAAACCCTTTCTTCTGCACAATCGATTTGTAAATGCTCTTTGAATTTGGAGAGAAAAACAATCTTGAAATTCTTTGTAAAACATACATAAACACATTATGAAGGACACTGAGGTTTTTAGGGTTTTTTTTTTTCAAGGCAATAGGGTTAAGTGGCTTGCCCAAGGCCACGCAGGTAATTATTAAGTATCTGAGGCCAGATTTGAACTCAGGTACTCCTGACTCCAGGGCCAGTGCTCTATTCACTGTGCCACCTAGCTGCCCCCAGGTTTTTATCTTTTTGAACTAAATCATAATATAGACTGTGGGGGGAGGACAATTTTGGCAAGGCAATGGGATTAAGTGACTTGCCTGACAAAACTAGGTAAATGTCTGAGGCTAAATTTAAACTCAGGTCCTCCTGACTCAAGAGCCAGGTGCTGTATTCACTGTGCCACCTATCTGCCCCAGACTGTAGTTTTCTAATAGAAAATTACTTTAGTAATCACCTAGGCAACCCCCCCCCAATTTAAAAAAAATGAATCCCAGAGAAGCTATCAGGGAAACCAAAATAGAAAGATGCAAAGGTCAGGGTTTAGACCAAGGTACTCTGATTCTCAAACTAAATTTATATATTCTGTGCTGTCTCATAAAGATTTACTTCTTTTTAAAAAGAAGCAATCTGACTGGAATCTAAGAGAAAACTGTAAAATATATTGCTTGCAAATCATGTAGCACAGTGGAGAATTTAAGTTGATAATTATAGATCTTATATAGCCCTATGACTTTTCAGTTTCACAGAAAAACTAGAATTTCAGACATTTCCCTTTACACGATTCTCACATTCAGTATATTAACATTTGACCTAATTTGTGTTTTTGTTGTATTTGAACTCCTTGCCACCATATAGAGGACCATAAATTTCTCACATCCTCCTTTTTCAGGGCCTCTGTCTTTCTTAACTTCTTTGCTTCTCCAGTAATATAGTAAAGTTTTTAAAAGCTATTGAAAAGTTCATTTTGTTACCTAAGCCACATAAATTCCCTATTTCACTGGAATCTTTAGACATCATGGAGTCTGAATTATCTAATAAATATTTGAATTCCACATCCTGCTCCACATTTTTAATTGTATTTTATTTAGCATTATTGCATTCATGCCTTCTCCTGCTCAAAACAGCAGGATAGTGATGTAATTGTTTTAATGATTTGTCTCAGATCTTTAATAGTTTTCCTACAGTTCTTTCTACCCTAGCATTGTTGGATACTTGTCTTTAGGAATACAACCTGACAAATACTCCTTCTTATTTAGAATTCTTACTGAAATTAACAATGGAAATAACATTTTGCGTAGGTTCTAAAATAGTTTTACTCTTCCTATCAAATACAATGGGGGTAACTTGATCATTTATGATATGCTTATGCATATATATATATATTTAGATAAATATACATAGGTATGTGTAACTCACCTACTTTTTGAAGTTCTTAATTTTTAGGATTACTGGCCTTGTTTTAGCAAATCCAGGCATCTAGTTAATGGACTAGACTTAGGGAAGAAAGATCTGCATTCAAATTCAGACTTAGGCACTTAGGTAGTTAGGTGCAAATCACTGAACCTCTGTTTATCTCAGTATTCTCATCAAAATGGTAAGAATAATAGCACCTACATCCCAGGCTTATTGTGAAGATCATTAGAGAAAATATTTGTAAAGGTGTTTAGTGTACTTCCTGTTAGGGCAATTAGGTGGTGCAGTGGATAGAGCATTGGCCTTGGATTCAGGGGGACTGAGTTTGAATCTGACCTCAGACGCTTGCCACTCACTAGCTATGTGATCTTGGGCAAGTCACTTAACCCTGAATGTCTCCTAGCCAGGAACATCTCCAGTCATCCTGATCCATATCGGTCCACTGGACCCAGTGAACCCTCAAAAGAAAGTGAGGCTGGTGACTTAGCACAGCATCTCCTGACTCAAATCCAGTTCACATGCTTGTCATGGCATCACCTCCTTAATGCCAGTGGTCTTCTTTGAAAATGAAGGACAACCATTATTATTAGCTATTGTTAAAATTATTACTATTCCTGGTTTGTGTGAGGGTAACTTGCCTTCTTAAAGACTCTGTTCTGCTTCTTGTCAAGTAGATTGATATGAAAGTTTTGAGTAATGTCCAAATGCAACCTAGGTAATACATTGGACAGTATGTCAGATCTGGAATCAGGAAGATTTCAGTTAAAATCTGATCTCTGATAGACTCTGTAACGCTAGGCAAAACCCAACTCCATTTGCTTCATTTTCTTTCATTTATAAAATGAACTGGAGAAGAAAAAAGGAAATGATGGTAAAAGAAGATTGGACATGATTGAAAAGACTAAGCAACACCTACAATCTGCAATCCTTGTTGGCCATTTTCTTTGATTCAGGATCAATTGAACCACTCTGCTTGGAGCTATATAACCCAATCCATGATATTACCAGAGTCAAATTGTTCATATTTCCACAGATGCCATAGTGATGTAACTGATGTCAACCTCAAATAGATCCAAAGGGGACCATTAAACCAAACATAAGCATGTCTGTGGAACATAATAACATAGAAAACTATATATTAATATTTTTCTGTGTCTATTGTATTTGGATTTATTTTGTTAAATATATCCCCAATTCATTTTAATCTGATAAGAACTATACGTGGGAGCATTATAAACTGTATTGTTCAAGGAAGGAACATGTTATTTGACTCTGTTCTTAAAACATCTAATGTTTTTACAATATATCACCCAAGCTGTTTTTCCCCTATTGACAAATTTCTCCCTCCCTCACAGTATGAGCAGTGGATAGGGGTTTGAGAAGTTTATTAATTATTATTATCATCAGCCTTATCATTACCATCACCTATACTATCATTATCAACCAATAAGAGACTTATTCTTACACACAACATGTTATAGGTGATAGAACATGGTCATAAGTAAATGCATATTTGCCAAAAAACTGTGTAATCAAAAATCAACTAAATGAAACCTTTTAAAATCATCATAATTAATTTAATATATCATTTTTTTCTTTTGTTTCAATAAAATCATTGTTTAATCATAATTCTACTTTTGCATTTTCTCTCCAATGGCAACTTTTCTTTCCACTGATTTTAACTTCCTTCTGCCACCTTATAACCATATTACACTTATAAAAATATCTAAGACTTCATTATATAATTTTGCTACTGTGATCTGTTATTATCTACTTAAATCTAACACTTTATTGTATAATTCAACATTGTAATATTCAGTTTGAAAAGTGTTTTGAAATACTTTTCTCCCAAGATTCTATATTAAATTACATTCATTATTCATGTTAAACGTAGACAAGTCATGGTTCAGGTGAACTAGATGGTAACACCCATTATCGTGAGTACATTCCTTCACATTCATTATTTTATGTGACATTTATCAACATAGCATTTAGACACATTAAAGAATGAAAATAATTTCAGATTCCAAAGTATTTAACTAACAGTAAACCATGCTCTGTAAAATAAGTAAATCTTATTTAGAAGAAAGATTAGTCCTTGGAAGTAACTCTTTCAGGTTACTTTGACATGTTATTAAAAGGGAATTCCAGATCTGGGAGGCATGGCTCTGTTGTACCTAACAGGTTGTAAGTACCTAAGCATTTATAATCAATCCTTCAATGATACAGATTATATCTTTTGAAAATCTGTCTTCAATGGTATGAGTAACACCGTCATAACTCATAGACAGTCTTCATGAAATGTTGGAACAAAACCAAAAGAAAATATTATTACCTGGTGACCAACCTTCCAGTAAGGAAATTTTCCATTTTTAACTAGGTACAATGTCATTAGTCTAGTCAAATTAAGTCAAACCATTTCTTAAGCACCAGACATCATTACTGGGCTGAACATTGGGGTTACAAAGAAAATTTTCCCCCTACCCTCCTTTTTATAAGGATCTCACAGTATAATGGAGGAGAACAATATGCACACAATTGTACACAAACAATGAATTTGGTTAACTTGAGGAAAAGAAATCATGATTAAAAAGAAATAGGAAAAATTCTTTGACTTTTTTTCCCAGAGTATGGTTTTAGAATAGCGAGAAAGAGAGACAGGGAGAGAAAGAGAAACAGAGAGATAAACAGAGAGCAACAGAGACAGACAGAAACACAGAGAGAAAGAGAGAGAGAGAGAGAGAGACAGAGAGACAGGGAGAGAAAGAGAAACAGAGAGAGACAGAGACAGAGACAGAGAGACAGAGGTCAGGCCCTACCATGCTGGAAGGTAGTAGTAAATCCAAGGTAAAACTCACTAATAGAGGTAGACTATTTGGATATGAGTTTTTTTGACCTTAGAAATCCCCGAAACAATGAATATTTTAAAATTAATTTCATGCTTGTCCTTTCTTTTTCTCCTTCCACAGTAATGATCATGAGTGACAGGAGGTTGGGGTGGCCACAGGGTCCAAAGAATTGTTATTTACATAATAGATATGAGGAAGTTGTTTCTAAACTCACTGATCTTCCTTTGAATAACAAAGAAATAAGTGGATGAAGTCATTTCATTCAAAAAAAGCCAAAATCAGTGGACAATTCAATTATATATTAAAGAAATCTCTAACTCAACACATTTAAAACATAGACAACCATTTCTCCAAAATTTGCCACCCTCACAAAATTTCCCTTTTTTGTCAATGACAATAACAATTCTCCCAGTCATCTAGATTCAGAATCTCACTGTCATCCTGAACACTTCACTGTCACTCACCCTATATAAGCAGTTGTCACATAATGTCATTTCTATCTTCACAACATCTTTTATATGCCCCCTGCTTTCCAGTCATACAGCCAATTCAGTCCTTATCATCTCATTCCTGGACTATTACCATGGCCTTCTAATTGGTCTTTCTGACTCATCTCCACCCCCCAAAAAAAAAATTCCATCCTTCATTCAGCTGCTAAGGTGATTTGTTTTAAAAGTATGTCTAATAATGACATCCTTCTATTCAACTACCTCCAGTATCTTCTTAATACTCCAGGATTAAATATATTATGACCTTGTAGAGTTTGCTTTCTACTGTTATTTTTTTGTGTCTCTCCTTTAGAAATATCAAGTCCTATAGGTGACTGCTTGGTATGAAATAAGTGCATCATAAGAGTATTTTCCTTCAATCATTCATTTACTTGCATTACATTGATTATCATTTTACATAATAAATTGTAACATTATTCTTGTCAATATATTTCTTTGCTTCATTTTCATTTATTTTATATACAAATATCATAATAGATGAGATTGGAATGGCGATAATTGCATATTGTATTTCTTATAATTTAGTATGTTTTTATCTTCTAATGAAATGATAATCCGATTACCCTTAGACAGCTTATAAGGAAATAACTCCAACCTATGTAACAAGTCCATGCCTAGCTTTTAATATAGTAAATCTGGGAACAAAGTTTCTATTACAGTCTTTAGACTTTTGAAAGCTATTTTTTTCTTAATTCTTAACATTTATCCTAATAGTTTGTTTTGCCATCCTTCCTTGTTATCACATTTGTGAAATAACAATGTCTCAAAGTATTGAAAGGGAGTAACCAAGACAGGGAAGAGAAGTTAATATATTTCTTCATTCTATTTTTCTATATTTCTATATTTCTATATTTCTCCCCAGTTTCCTTCAGAAACAATGTTAAATCAAGACTCTAAAAGACTTCTGGAGTGACAAAATCCACAAAAAGACAGAATAAAATAATTTATAAGCCCAAAATAACTGAGAAAGACTTCAGGAAAGGTCTGTCTCACTTGGGTAAAAGGGGAGCACAGCCCAGAGCAGGCAATATTTGGGAAAACCTACAGTAGGTTCCTTGCTACAGCTCAGATTGGGTAAATAAGCACCAGACCCAGCAACTCCAATACAGAAAGTCAGTGACCAGAGCACTGACCTCCAGTACAAGAATCTTGGCAAAGTAACTAACCCCTATACTCAAGAGCAGAGCTCCATATTTAAAAGTATACAAAAATATAGAGATCTAAACCTAGAAAGCTATGGTAGTTACAGGAAAGTTCAAGCCACAAACTTAGAAGAGGACAAAAATGTCAAAATGCCTATATGCTAAGCTTCTTAAATGCAAAAAGTCCTTAGAATTCAATGAGAGATAGAAGAAAAAGTAGAAAAAGAAATGAGTTTTGCAAGAGAATTGTGGAAAAAGTCAACAACTTGGCAAAGGAAACAAAAAAAATTGATTGAAGAAAACAAATAGAATGAAGAAAATTAAGGGAAAAAAATAGAATTGGCCAAATGGGAAAAAAGGTACAAAAGCTAAATGAAGAAAATAATTTCTTAAAAGTTAGAATTGGGCTAGTGGAAGTCAATAACTTTATGAGACATCAAGAAACAGTCAAATAAAAGCAAAATAATGAAAACATAGAAGAAAATGCACAATACCTTATTTGAAAAGCAATTGATGTAGAAAATATATCCAATAGAGATAATTTAAGAATTATTGGATTATTTGATCAAAAGATAGTCCAGTGATCCAAAAAAAAGATCCTGGATAGTATCTAAAGAAATTAACATGAAAAACTGATAGTCATCAATGAACTCCCTAAGAAAAAAAATTTCCTGTGCCAGATGGATTTATAAGTGAATTATATCAAACATTACTATATAATCTATTTGGAAAAATCAGTTTAAAAGAAGTCCTATGAAGTGCTTTTTATAATACAGATATGGTGCTGATACCTTAAACCAGGAAGAGGCAAAACAGAGAAAGAAAATTATAGAGCAAATTCAATTCCTAACATGCTCATTCAACACTCTCACACCCATGGGCTATCAGACTTTACATGCCTCTGTCTCATCTCCTTCCTGTACCAGAGAAAAACAGAAAGCAAAAGCTTGTGTACATAATTAGAAAACTTAGGAACAGAGGAAAGTGGAATGGGAGACTTGTGGGCATGTGTTTAGTCCAAGTCAAAGAGAAAGTGGAATAACATCTAATCCAATTCTGTCCTTGTAGCAGTCACTTGAAGCAGAGGTTAAATCTGGAGAATTGGGAAGAAACTGAGAGAGCTTTGAGCCCAACTTCCATAGAAAAATTAAATCAAGGAGAAATAGTCAGAAAATTAACTATAAAAATATAAAGAATAAAAATCTGAAATTACTAAATATCAAAAGTAAAAACATTCATTTAAAAACATTGAGCACAACTAAATTTAAAAAGCAGGAAGTGTGACTTTTAGATCAGTCAAATGAATCTAAACATCCATCAATAAATATTGCAAAACAAAAGAACATTAATCAAGATCTGATTGAGGCATAAGAGCCTTGTGAATTCCCAATAAAGCATTTAGCCTCAACAGGAAGCTCCTGAATAGCTTAAAAGAGAAATAAGTCAGGCAGTTAAGTGATGCAGAGGATAAAGCACCAGCCCTGGAGTCAGAAGGACCTGAGTTCAAAATCAGCCTCATATACCTAACTGTATGACCTTGGGCAAGTTACTTAACCCCATTGCCTTGTAAACCCCTTCCCCCCCAAAGAGAGAGAGAGAGAGAAACAGACAGACAGACAAAGAGAGAGAGAGAGAGAGAGAGAGAGAGAGAGAGAGAGAGAGAGAGAGAGAGAATTGTGGAATCATAAATTATCGTCTACAGAGCAGGAAAAAAATGGCAAAATAGAAAAACAAATCCAAGGTGACTAATCTCAGCAAAGAAATGAAGGAGACAATAGCATTGAGAATGCAAATACAAAGAAGTTAGAATCATTAAAATGCCCTGATTTCAGAAGTAGATTACAAAGAGGCAACTTAAGGATCATAAATTGCCTAGAAGAATATGGCAAGTTAAAAAAATCCTGAAGACCATAAGGCAAGAAATATTACAAGAAACATATCCAGAACTGATTGCAGAAAACAGTGTCAATCAAAAGAATTCACAGATTGCCTCCAAAGGGAAAAAATACAGAATAAAAATAACACTATAATGCAAACACCAAGAAATATGGTGGTTAAATTTGATACTGTCATTATCAAACAATGCATTTTACAAGTGATCAGGACAAAATGTTTAAGTATAAAGGAAAGGAAATTTGAATAACATAAAACTATTCTGTAGTCACTAAAAATATAGAAAGAAATTGAATAATGAGTTCAAAAGAGGAAAAGAGTTAAAGATGAAACCCAAGATGATATTGACCAATAAACCTGAGTCTAATAATTTAAAAAGTTCAACATTCAATAAAAATATGCTCTTGAAATATTCCTTGAAATAAATCAAGAACAGAAGAAATTTTGTTTTTCAAACACCAAAGACAAAAGAAATAATAGAAAGACCAAATGCTAAGGCAAAAGAGATTTCTTTCTAAAATTACTCAAGGAAACAAAGTTAAAATGAATGTCAAATAAAAGCAGAGATGATGGAGAAATAGTCCTGACTACTAGTCATCAAAGATTAAACAATAGTTTAGCCTACAGTTAAATGTTTGTTTCTGAGATGACTAAATTATAGAATGAAGGATGAATAAAGCAAGAACAACTCTAGAAGTCATTTAGGAAGAAGAGGGTCTATAGTAAAATGGACAACAAGAAAAAATTAAATAAGAGAAGAAAGAGGAAATTTTGTTTCAATGATAGGAGGGGGTATGCTTCCATGAGAGAAGAGGAAAGATTCTATAAATATGAGTAAAATTTACAGTACTTTCACTATTTAAAAAAACTGATTTTTACACTTAAATTTTAATATTACTATAAATAATGAAAAATATAATCTTTGAGGAATTTATTTGATTTAAATTGACCTTCAAAGCAACTGAGAGATGCATGATAGGTATAAGTAGGTTGTAGTATATAATTTATATAGCACTGACTTAGTGGTGCCAAGAATATCAGGGCAATGGAGAGAGGAAATTAATGATTAAGATAGAAATAACACCACTACATTCATTTTCAGTACCCCAGGGAATTTTTCTTCTGGATTATTGGCAGCTACATCAGTGTGACTGAAGGTATGTGTCTGAACTAAAACAACCAGAAGAATTGGAGCAAAGGCAGATCAAGGACCCTTAAAGACAAGCCGTGACACTGGAGGCTATGAGATAAGAAAACATAGAGGATTTATATGATATTTGAACCTAGATTCTAGATTCATATCTAGATATGGCAATTCTAGAAGTGGAAATTTAGAATGATTGCTTTGCTCCTGAACCAACTATCCCCATATCATATGCACCTCCTAGCTCCATGGCAGTGATTCATTTTCCTATCTCTTTCCTCACTTTGTCTTTTCTGAGAGAATATGTTCTGTTTCCCTCATCTCTATTTCTTAATAATTTGCTGACCTTTGTGTTTGCTTCAGATCTTAAGCTTAATGAGGATAGTGAACCACTGCATTGCCGATCTTTGCGAATCCTTGCTCAAATGTACAAAGGAGGGCCAGAAAGAAGAATTCATTAGAGAAAAGAAATACAGATTTACAATTATAGCATTATGCTCCAGTGGTTGACTCAGAGCTGAATAAAGTTATTGCTGCATTTTTAAATAGTTTCCTTGAGCAAAGAAAAAAAAGACAAACTTGGACCACAGTCTAACTGAGATCGGGGGAGTACAGCTGTCAACAGAAAGAGATTTCAACATTCTTCCCTCCTCTCAACTTGGTTTGAGAGGAAAATGACTTTTTCTTTCTCAGAGGGGAAGAGGCAAAGTGATTGCTGGAGAGAAAATACACACCTAAGAGGAGAGTTCTAGTGATTCAGCCTACAGAAGTGTGGGGGGGGGGGGGGGGAGAATAACCGATTGCTCTCACAACACTGTGCACCAGAAAGGAACACTAAATCATTTCTGGTGTTCAAGAAGGACCTAAAAATATATCACTCAGTAGATGCAGATTTAGAGAAAGAGGTGGACCTCTGGTAGAATGAAAGTGAGGTTGGAGAGGCTGTGTGCTTCTCTGGCATTCATTTGCATGATGTTAAAGGATTTAGGAGCAAACTTTCACTGCATTGGGTAAACCTGCAATGGAAGATATACAAGGAAATTGTTGCACAGAAGATGAACAGTCAACTAGCTTTGATTAAGTATCTACTTTGTTTTGAGCACTGGGGTTACCTTTAGTTGTAAATTGTGTCTGACACATTCTGACCCCATTTGGGGTTTTCATAGCAAAGACACTAGAGTTGTTTGCCATTTTCTTCTATAGCTCATCTATTTTGTAAATGAGGAGGCAAACAGTTTTAAGGGACTTGCCCAGGTTGACACATTGGAGTATTTGTCTGAGCTTAGATTTGAACTCTGGAAGATCAGTCTTCTTAACTCCAAATCTGGCACTCTATCCACTGTGACAACTAGAAGCACATTGAGGGTACAAATAAGGCAAAACACAGTCCCTGTCTTCAAAAAAGGTGGCAGGCTAATGGAAGAGGCAGCATGCAAAAATCAACATTTAAATAATCTATATACACAAACTGGAAATAACAGAGAGAAGGGATTAAAATAAAGGAGAGGCAGAAAAAGCTTCCAACAAATGATGAAATTTTATCTGGGACATGAAGGAAGCTAAGGGGACAGAGATGAAAAGGAAAAATATATTCAGTTGATGAAAATGTGTGACCTTGGGAGATGAAATGTCTTTTTTGAGGAATAACAAAGAGACCAGCAATACTGGATCAGAGTCCTTGAATGTTGCAGTTATAGTGTTGGAAGACTGGAAAGGTTTGCATGGGGTTGGGGGAAGGAGGCTTATAAAGGAATTTGCATGATAAATCAAGGGTTTTATTTTTTTTTCCTGGGAATATTGAGGGATCACTCTAATCTATTGAATGGGGGGGGGGGGAATAGTAGTTAACATAGTAAGACCTAAGTTTTAGGAAGATCTTTCAATTTAACAGCTGAGCTGCAATCTGCACTATTGGAAGAAGTATCCACAAAGATGAGATCATGGATCCATTAAATTACAAAAGATTTTCATAAATGTGTGAATAATATTTATGGGATTCGTAATTTGATTGGTGGATTATCTACCCCTCAGCCTTTCCTTTTCCCTCCTACTTTTTATTTTTCAGAGCAGAGTCTCTGAAAAGGGTAGGGAAGGGTCAGAAAAGATGGTACATGCACTAAAGCCATTGTGATACTTCTTTTAAATGCTAACATAATTATAGGATACTTAACCTTTGTTGTCTGTTCTCCACACTCTTAGTTCATGATTAAAGGACTAATTCATTATATATCCCTTTATATTGCCAGGGGAGAGGAAGAGCAATTCGTCTTATATGGCCTGGGATGTTGAAAAGAGGATTCATGATTTAGAAAGGGATGGATTTAGATCATTTTTAAGATGTCTTCCAATTTAAACATTCAATGACATAGAGATAGATCTCCATATATCCACATATATAGCTAAAAATGTATATATGTGTTTCCTAAATATCAGATTGAATTTTAATTCCTTAAATGAATAATTTGAATTGCATATTCTCCACAAAATATGATAAAGGGCTAAATGAACAAGATTAATGGTGAATAAAGGTTATCCCATTAATTCATTTGGAAAATCATTCATAGACTCTGACTCATACAAGTTTAAGACTGATTATAACCTTTGATACTGAGCTTTCCCATCACTCAAGAGCTATTTATTGAGTTTCTCTTCTGTCATGTGCTCAATTTGAGGAGTCTTAATTTTTATATTAAGAAATAAGTTATGGTGATAAACTCACAATCCAAATGAAATATCATTCTTTTTTTTCAGGATAGTGGTATAATTAAAAGAGTAAATGTTAAGTTTGGATAGTCAGAAGTCCTGGCTTTGAGTTTACTCATCATGTGCTTGAGGGCAGGCCATTTGACCCGTTTATTCCTCAGATTATCTTTTCTCTTTATGTAAAAATGGGATAATAAATCATCTGTATACCTATACAGTGGATAGAGCTCTGGTTTTGAATTAGAAAGACTCATCTGTATGAGTTTGAATCTGGTCTCAGACCCTTAACTATCTGTGTGAAGCTAGGCAAGTCATTTAACCCTGGCTTGCCTCAGTTCCTCATCTATAAAATGAGCTAGAGAAGGAAATAGTAAATATCTATATTATCTTTGTTGGGGAAACTCCCAAAATAAACAGTCAGACTAGATTAAAATGACTAAACAACATGCTTACCTCAGAAGATTGTAATTTGTAAAATTCACCACACTACTGAAATGTGGATTGTCATTATTAAAATGGGGGAAGGGTGGGCTTGAATTCAGGAAAGTGGATAGTAACTCCTAAGAGGCCATTTTCTCTAGTCTTTCAGTTTATGAGAAAAGATATCTGTGTATCTTCCCACTCATTTTCCTGATCCTATTGTTGCTGCTCTGTTTAGCCCCAGGATAAAGGGAAAGAATCTTCGTTAGTTCCTTAATTACCAAAGCCCTAAGCAATTGGCATCATTCACCCTCTTATTATTGGCTCATGGAATCCCAATAGGGGAAATTCCAGTTCCTCTCCAGCTGCTGCTGTGGGGACCCTCTCTCCTAACTCCTCCCTCCACCCATTCAGGGTCTGTTAAATGTTAACACCAACTCAAACAGAAAGATGCTACTGTGAGCAGAGGCTGATCATTAGGAAAGCAAGCTCCCAGACAACCAGACACCTTTAACATGGCTGCAAGGGATAGACTTAAAGAATTGTTCCTGTAAATTAGGCTCTTTCCTGCTGATATGGCTGTTTCAGCCTTCTCTTCAACAGAATGCAGAAACTCACCTCCAATTTGCCGTTTTTCAAAGTGACTGAGGCAGCAAGATTGCAGAAGCACAAGCCAGGGAAGATTTCTTATTCTCTCAAAGTAATACCAGAATTACTTCTCCAGTGATTCCTGTCTAATGTGACAGAAAGTCACAGTCATATTTTCTCATGAAGTAGTTATCAGGAAAACAGCCATGTGAGGCATTCATTGGCCCAAACCTATCACAAAGATCAAGGGCCCTTTGTATTACAAGACTGGCTATTTTATAGCCAGGTCAGTATTGCTGGCTATGTTTAAGTGTTAGTCATTGTTTGAAAATGGAACTTGCTGTACAAATTCATTTCTGTTTTCCCATAATTCACTTCTACCTTTTTTTTAATCTTTTTAGAAAGGTTTTTCTTTTGGGAATTATAGCTCTAAAGCTATGATCTTATGTTCCTATATACATATAAAAGTAAAATTCCTAGATTATAATAAAGGAAAATTTTTTGGATTATAATGCCAGTGTCTCCTAAGCAGGGAGACAAACATTGATCAAAATTGTTTGTTACTGTCATAGTGGATGTCTAACATAAAATCAAAGGCATTCCATAGAGGGGGCAACAACTTACAGCTTTTTAGGAGATAATATTGTGCTTTTTATATCAAATATTTAAAAACCTCCTAAATGAGATTCATAATCATTCAAAAGAATGTATCTTCATTGTCCAATGAACAGCCAATAGAGCTCACTTACCTATATATGCATGCATATATTTGTGTATGTATGTGTGTATGTGGTTATATATTTATGTATGTGAGTGCTTGTATTATGTATGCACATTTACATATGTGTTTGGGGGTGCATATACACAGAAACATACTGTATAAACTTTGCAAATAGACAATGAATTCAAACTGGAATTGAATGGGAGTAAGAATTTATATAGATAGCATTTACTATATATGAGGCATGGCAACTAGGTGGTACAGTAGATAGAGCACTGAACTTGATCAGATAGATGGGAGATTGAATCCAGCTTCAGACACTTGATAAAAACTAGCTGTGTGACCTTAAGTAAGTCACTTAACCCTGCTTGCCTCAAATGCAGGGCCATCTCCAATTGTCCTGATCCATATCTGGGTGCTGGATCCAGATGATTCTAGAGGAGAAAGTGAAACTGTTGACTTAGCACAATGCTCCCCTCACTAAAATCCAAATTATGGCATCATCTCCCTGATGTCATTTTCTTCTCTGAGAACAAAGGACAAAACATCATCATTATATACTAGGCATGTGTCATGTATTTTTTACAAATATTATCTTGTCTTTGAATGGAAGAAGGAAAGAAGACTGGATTGCTTTTACAAAAATTGCCAAGTGACTACTGAGACCAGTAATGATAATATTTTTGACTGATTTGTGAATGACTATCAAGTTTTCTTGATTATTTGCAGTGATTTTCTGTTTGTTTGTTGTGTTCTCACAGAGTTAGTAGATTCAGCTTGCAAATATTCATTTATGTTCATTTTGTTGTTATTACTGTAGGATTGGGTTTCATTTTTTGGCTTTTCTGTTATGTTTGATCTGAGTCTCAAACTAGTCTGCTAACCAATTCAGAGCAAGAAGACTGATTTTGTTATTGTAGCTGTTGATATTACTAGTGTAAAGTTATATAGCATACTAGTCTTTCTGCAACAGAAATTGATAAATGTGTCAGTGGAGAAAAAAAGAAAAAGTAACAGCTCTATTAGTGACACCAAGTGATACCAAATCTCTGAAACAGAAATTTATTATTTTATTTTTATGCTTTTATTTTATTTTTTCAATTACATGCAAAGATATCTTTCAACATTCATCTTTTTTGTATTTTATTTTATTTTATTATACCCTGGTTACATGCAAAAACAAGTTTCAACTTTCACTTTTAAAACCTTGAGTTCCAGGGAAGAGTCAAGTAGGTAGCATGAAGTGAATATGCTTCCCAACCTTTTCCCTATAGAGCACTAAATGAAACTTCTATATAGAAAGTGAAGCTAAAGATTCCAAGGAAAAACAAAAGAGCAAAACAATTTCTCAACCTTAGATATCATGAAGGATTTTCTGTGAAGGGTTATCTCTTCAGGAGAAAAAGGGTTAAATGCAGCCAGAAGCTTCTAACGATAGCACAGAGCAGGTTCCTACATCCCATAGCAGCCTGTGTCCCAGCAGCTAGAGTGGATCCCAGGTCCTGGCTCAGCTAGATAGCAGGTCAGCAGGAAAGGTCCCAACCCTAGACAAAGTCTGAACCCTGGGAACACTGGAGCAACAGAGAGACCTGGTTAGGGAACAGATTGCTGCATAGGCATAAGCAAAGCCTGAACATAAAGAGTGAAATAAACTTCTGCATAGACAATACCTGCTCTGCATGGGCAATACCTTGACAAGCAATAAGCCGGGGACCAGATCCCAACCCCAGCATAACAAGCTCACAACTATACTACATATACCCCAAGAGCAGAGCTCAAGTATCAAAATGAGCAAAAAAAAAGAGCACTTACCAGAGAAAGTTACTATTCAGACTTCCTACAAAGAGGGCAGAAAAAAAAGCTAGGCACTGTTTTAAGCTCTCCTGACTTAAACTAAGATCAACCACATCTCTTAACAGATTTTAGATCCACTGAATCCAGAGAAGAACATAGGGGAACATTTCCCGTAAAGGCCGATCATGAGAGGATCATGAGCCTTCCCAGGGCAGAGAGAAGAGACATAAAACAAGGACAGCAGGGTAAGGATGGGAACCAACCTGAGAACTGTGACAGAAGCATTTGCTGTGTGTGTGTGTGTGGGGGGGGGGGGAGGCGGGTGGACTAGAAAGCTCCAGTGAGGCTACCCAGACATCTATCCAGCCAGCAGGGCTGATCTGGAAGATCCAGGCTGGTGTTTTCAGTGGAGGAGTCTCCATATTTCCAGCTGAACTCTCCATTGTTTCTGTAGGAGGGTCTGACTTTCTTCACAACAACATAGAAACAGCCCAGGTTATTTGTCCCTTGCCCCAAGGCACAGGTGTGGGCAACAGATCTCCCCCAGCAGTGATTGTTGATTAAGCTAATTACCCTGAGAGAGCCTTTGGATTTTGTGGTCTAAGGACCCAGTCCAGATTGTGTAAGGATAGCCCAGATCCTGCCCCAGGTCTAGGGAGTGACCACTGCTACCACCCAACAAATACAATCCAGAGAAAGATTCTGGTATTCCTTATTAATGGGTCTACTGAGTAACCCTCTGGAGTTACTAAACTAAATGAGCAAGGCCTCTAGGGATCTCAACACCAAAGATCTGCAAACCAGCCCTCCCCCCAACAGAAGACCCACAGGGAAAGGGCCCTCAAAAAAGGTCAGTGCAAAGCAAGGTCCATTGAATTGCTACATTGGAGATAAGGATATCAGCTCAAAAAAGAAATGGAGTTTCAGAGAAGAATATGAATTGATCTTCCAGAAAGACTTCTTACAAGAGATCAGAAAGGAGTTTAAAAAATCAAATGAAAAAAAATGGGAAAAGAAATGCAAGAGAAAATTAACATCTTACAACAATGAAACAAATATTTTGAAAATACAATTGGACAAATGCAAAAAGAAAATAATTTGCTCAAAAACATCATTGGGCAATGGAAAAAGACAACTCCTTTTTAAAAAATTGAATTGACCAATTGGAAAGGTAAATGAAGAAAATTCTTCTCTAAAAAAAAATTGGATTATGTAGAAACTAATGATTCCATGAGTTACCAAGAATCTGTTAAACAAAATTAAAAAAAGAAGAAAAAGAAAATGTGAAATAATTCACTGGCAAAATAACTGACCTAGAAAACAAATCCAAGAGAGACATTTTAAGAATTATAGGCGTACTGGAAAACCTTGAACAACAACAACAAAAAAAAAGCCTGAACTCCATACTTCAGGTTATAGTGAAGGAGAACTGCCCCAATAGCCTGGAACAAGAGGGTAAAATAGTCATTGAAAGGATACATTGATCCCCTCCCGAAAGGGATCCAAAATGAAAACACTAAGGAATATTAGTGTTAAAAACTCCAGAACTATCAGATCAAGGAGAAAATCCTACAAGTGACCAGAAAGAAACAATTCAAATAAATACCAAGGAGACACAGTCTGAATTACACAGGACCTGGCTGCATCAACATTAAGGGATTGAAGGACCTGGAATATGATATTCTGAAGAACAAGTAAGCTTGGATTATAACCAAGAATTCACTATCCAACAAAACTGAATATTCTTTTTGAGGGAAAAATATAGAAATTCAACAAAATAGGTGACTTTAAATCTTTCCTGATGAAAATACCAAAGCTAAACAGAAATTTGGTTTTCAAACAGGAAACTCAAAAGATAAATGAAAATGTAAACAGGAGAACAGAAAAAACTCTTATCCAATAAGATTAAACTGGTTATATCCCCACATGGGAGGAAGAATCTCGTTAACTCTTGAGAATTATAACTCTGTTTAAAGGGAATGTACTTAGGCAGAAGTAATGAAAACTTATGATATATCCATGACTTAGATACAAAGAGTTTTTAAAATATCTCATTAAAAAAGGGGTACAATAAAGAGATGGAAGAAAGCAAAATATTGAAAGGACTAAATTGCATTAAATGAAGACTGCAAAGGATATATTGCAATAGAAGTGAAGAAGGAAGTGAGAATTGCCTGAATCTTGCTCTTATCAGATTTGGCTCAAAGTGGGATTAACACACACACATACACACACACTCAGTTGAGTTAAGAAACTTATTTTACCTTTCAAGAATAAAGAAAGGAAAGGGTGGGGGAAGGAAAGGAGGGACTGTCAGAAGGAAGGGATAGAAGAAAGGGTAAAACAAAAGGGGAAAGAAAAAGAAGGGGATTGGATAGAGGGGGTAAACACACTGAAGTATTCAGAAGCAAAATACTGGGGAGTAGAGATAAGGTATAAAAAGAAGGAAAATACAAATGGAGAGAAGATAGCAAGGAGGGCAATATGGAGTTAGCGATTATAACTTTTAATGTGAATGAGATGAATTCTCCCATAAAATGGAAGTGGATTAAAAATCAGAATTCCACATTATGCTGCTTATGCTTCAGTTGAGGTGAAAAAAGAAGGGTATAGCAATTATTATCTTAGACAAAGCAGCAACAAAAATAGATCTCATTAAAAGAGAAAAGGAAGGAAACTATATGCTCCTAAAAGATATCCTGGGCAATGAAATAATTTCAATACTAAATATGTATGCACAATGAGTTATGGCATCCAAATTCTTAGAGGAGAAGCTGAATTAGTTACAAGGAGACATACATAGCAAAACTCTGCTGGTGGGAGACCTCAGCCTCCCTCTCTCAGAATTCAATAAATCTAAACATAAATTAAACAAGAAAGAAGTTAAGGAGGTGACTAGAATGCCTAGATATGATAGACCTCTGGAGAAAATTGAATGGGATAAATAGGAATATACCTTTTTCTTCTGTAGTACATGACACCTACACAAAAGCTGACTATGTATTAGGACATTAAAGTCTCATAAACAAATGCAAAAAAGGCAGAAATATTGAGAGCATCCTTTTCAGATCATGCTGCAATAGAAATCACATGCTACAAAGGGCCATGGAGAGATAGACCTAAAATTAATTGTAAATGAAATAACCTAATTTTAAAGAATGAGTGGATCAAACAATAAATTATAGAAAGAATTAATGATTTCATTTAATAATGAGACCATACCAAAACTTATGAGATACAGCCAAAGATACTAGAGAAAGAAGAAATCAATGAACTAAGCATGCAACTAAAAAGTTAAAGAAAGAACAAATTTAAAATCCCCAATTAAATGAAAAATTAGAAATTCTGAAAATTAAAGGTGAAATTAATAAAATCAAAAACCAAGAAATCTATGTAACATAATTGAACCAAGAGTTGGCTTTATGAAAAAAAAATAAAATAGATAAACCTTTATTTGATTACAAAAATGAAGAAAATCCAATTACTAGTATCAAAAATGAAAAAGTGAATTCATCACCAAGAAGGAGGAAATTAAAATAAAATTATGGAACTATATTGTCCAACTGTATGCTAATAAATTTGGTAACCTAAATGAAATAGATGAATAGTAACAAAAATATAAATTGCCTAGATTAAAAGAAGAGGAAATTAAATATTTATATAACCATAACTCAGAAAAAGAAATTCAATAGGCCATCAATGAACTCCCTAAGAAAATATCTCCAGGGTCAGATGGATTCACAAGTGAATTCTATCAAACATTCAAGGAACAATTAGTTCCAATTCTATATAAACTATTTGAAAAAATAGTTGAAGAGAGAGAACTCTGCCTAATTCCTTCTATGTCACCAATACTGCACTGATACTTAAAGCAGGAAGAGTCAAAACAGAAATAAAATATAGACAAATTTTCCTAATGAATATGAATGCAAAAATTTTAAATAAAATATTAGCAAAAGGATTACAACAATTTATAGCTAGCTTAATACACCATGACCAAGCAGGATTTATATCAGTTATACAAAGTTGGCTCAATATTAGAATGATTGTCAGCATAATTGGCTAAATCATTAATAGACTTAACAGAAATAATAAGATTATTTCAATAGATGCTGAAAAACTTTTGACAAAATATAGCTCCCATTCCTACAAAAAATACTAGAGAGCATAGGAATAAATGACTTATTCTTTACAATTATAAGCAGTATCTATCTGAAACCAACAACAAGCATTATATGCAATGAGGATAAGCTAGAACCATTCCCATAAGATCAGGAATGAAACAGGGACGCCCCTATCACAACTGCTCAGTATTGTAATATAAACGTTAGCTTTAGCAATAAGAGAAGAGAGAGAAATTGAAGGAATTAGAACTGGTAACAAAGAAACAAAACTCTCACTCTTTGCAGATGATATGATGGTATGCCTAGAGAACCCTAGAAAATCATCTCAAAAACTACAGGAAACAATTAACAACTTTAGCAAAATCGTAGAATATAAAATAAACCCACAGAACTCCTCAGCATTACTATATATTATTAACAAGATACAGAAGCAAGAGATAGAAAGAAAAATCCCCTTTAAAATAACTTCAGACAATACAAAATACTTGATAGTCCACCTACCGAGGCAGACTTACAAACTTTATGAAAACAAATATAGAACACTTTTCACACAAATAAAATCACATCTATATAACTAGCCAAATATCAATTTCTCATGGGAAGGCTGAGCTAATATAATAAAAATGACAATCTTACCTAAATTAACTATTTATTTAGTGTCATACCAATCAAACTTCAAAAAAATTACTTAAGTGAGGTAGAAAAAAGTATCTAAATTCATATGGAAGAAGAAAAAGTCAAAAATATCAGGGAATTAATGGAAAAAAGTACAAAAGAAGGTGGTCTAGTCATACCAGATCTAAAAATTATATTATAAAACATCAGTTATCAAAACTGTCTGGTATTGACTAGGAAGAGTGATGGATCAGTGGACTAGAGATCAGGAGATAGGAAATGACTATAGTAATCTACTATTTGATAAGTCTGAAGAGTTCAGCTGCTGAGAAAAATTGGAAGATAGTATGGCAGAAACTAAGATTAGACCAACATCTTATACCATTTACCAAGATAAGGTCAAAATGGGTACAGGATTCACACATAAAAGACAATAGTATAAGAAAATTAGGAGAACAAGGAATAGTTTACCTATCTGAACTATGGAAAGGGGAGTAGTTTATGACCAAAGAGGAGAACATTATAAAAAATATACTGGATAATTTTAATTTCATTAAATCAAAAAGTTTTTGCAGAAATAAAACCAATGTAACCAAGATCAAAAGGAATATAATAAATTGGGAAACGATTTTTACCACCTGTGTTTCTGACATAAGACTCATTTCTAAAATATATAGAGAATTGAGTCAATTTATAAAAAAAAAAGTCATTCCCCAATTGACAAATTGTCAACAGATATGCAAAGGCAATTCTCAAAAGAAACAAAAGTTTTCTATAATAATATGAAAATTCTCTCTAAATCATTATTGATTACAGAAATGAAATTTAAAACATCTATGAGGTACAACCTCACCCCTCTCAGATTGGCCCATGAATCCAGAAAGGATAATGCACAATTTTGGAGGGGATGTGGGAAACCTGAGACACTAATGCATTGTTGATGGAGTTGTGAACTGATCCAACCTTTCTGGAGAGCAATTTGGAATTATGCCCAAAGGGCAATAAAATATACATACTCTTTTGTCCATCAATACCACTACTGGGGCTATATCCTGAAAAGATCATGCAAAAGTGAAGAAAAATATTCTAGAAGTTCTGTTGTATTGGCAAAGAATTGGAAATTGAGGGGATGCCCATCAGTTGTGAAATGACAAAACAATTTGTGGTATATGTATGTGATGGAACACTATTGTTTTATAAGAAATCTTAAGGGATGGGATTTTAGAACAGCCTAAAAAGAATTGCATGAATTGATGCTGTGTGAGATGAATAGGACCAGATGAACATTATAAACACTAACAAGAACATGGGGTGATGATCAACCATGATGGACTTGCTCACTCTATCATGCAATAATTAGGGACAATTTTAGGGGATTTGTTATGAAGAATACCATCTGTATCCAGAGAACAAATTGTGGGGTTTAAATGAAGACCAAAATCTATTATCTTCATTTTTTTTAAATTCTCTTATATAATATGTAATTTTGCTGTTTCTCATGTTTTCTTCCCTTTGGATCTGATTCTTCTCTCAGAAGTTCAATTTCAATCTATGCTTAGTATAGATGCAAATGTAAAACCTATATTATATTGCTTGCTCTCTGTTGGTGAAGGGGGAAGGGAAGTGAGAGAGGAAGGGAGAAAAATTGCAAAACTCAAAACCTTGTAAAAAATGACTGGTAGAAACTACCATTGAATTGGAAAACAAATAAAATATTTATAAGATAAAAAAGCTATTATTCAGATAGAGATAAAAATTCCAACTCAGAAGAAGGAAGTAGTGACAAATTACCTACATGTGAAGTCTCAAATAAGTTTATGAATTGGATTCAAATCCAAAACCACAGTGAAGAACTTCAGAAAGATTTTAAAAACCAAAAAAGAGGGAAGACAAATGGGGGAAAATGAGTCATGCAGTAGAATTATGAAAAATTAACCTAAGAAATGAACTCCTTTCAAAGTAAAAATGGCCAACTGGAAAAAATGTAATTCAGCAAAAAGTAAAATCATTCTATTGGAAAAATAATACAACTCATTTTTTTTGTAATTCAACAGTTTAAGTGACTTTCCCAAGGTCACACAGTCATATAATTATTAAACGTCTAAGTGCAGATTTGAACTGACTCCAAAGCCAGTGCTCTATCCACTGCATCACTTAGCCACCTGAATGCAAGTAAATCAACTGGAAAAGTAAACATAAAAGCTAAATGAAGAAAAGAAATCCCTCCAAATTAGAATTAAACAAATTGAAACAAATGACTCTATGAAACAACATGATTCCATTAAACAAAATCAAAAGGCTGAAAAATATGAAGAAAATATAAAGTGCTTTTTGTTTTTATTTATTTGTTTTTAAAAAGATTTTATTTATTTTGAGTTTTACAATTTTTCTACCATTCTTGCTTCCCTCCCCCCACCCCCACCCCACAGAAGGCATTCTGTTACTCTTTACATTGTTTCCATGGTATACATTGATCTCAGTTGAATGTGACCTGAGAGAAATCATATCCTTAAGGAAGTATGAGATAACAAAATTACATAATGAGATAATGTTTTTTTTTCCTTAAATTTAAAGTAATAGTCTTTGGTCTTTGTTCACAGTCCACAATTCTTTCTCTGGATACAGATGGTATTCTGCATCACCCACAGTCCAAAATTGTCCCTGGTTGTTGCACTGAAGGGCTGATCAAGTCCAGCGAGGCTGATCATCACACCACAGTTTGTTAAGCCTTCCCCAATTGAAGGACATTCACTTAATTTCCAATTATTTACCACCACAAACAGGGCTGCTATGAATATTTTTGTACAGGTGACTTTTTACTCTTTTTTCATAATCTCTTCAGGGCACATTTTTGTTGCCCTTTGGGCATAATTCCAAATAGCTCTCCAGAAAGGTTGGATGAGTTCACAGCTCCACCAACAATGTATTGGTGTCTCAGATTTCCCACCTCCCTTCCAACATTGATCACTGCCCTTTCTGGTCATATTGTCCAGTCTGAGAGATGTGAGGTGATATGTCAGAGATGCTTTAATTTGCATTTCTCTAATTAGTAATGACTTAGAGCAATTTTTCATATGACTATGGATTACTTTGATTTCCTCAGTTGTAAATTGCCTTATAAAGTGCTTTTTAGGAAAAACAAAGGACCTTGAAAATGATTCAGAAGGGATCATTTATGAATTATTGATCTATCCAAAAATCAACATCAAAAAATAGCCTGGAAAATATCTTTCATAAAATTATCATGAAAAACTATCCTAATTTTCTTAATCAAGTAGTCAAAATAGACCTTGAAGGAATACACAGAACACCTCCAGAAACCCAGAATAAAAAACTCCAAGGATTATCATAGACAAATTTCAGAATTTTCAACTAAAGGAGAAAAATATTTTAAGAAGTCAAAAGAACCATTTTAATACAAAGGAAGTCCAATTAGAGTTACATGGGACTTATCAGCTTCAACATTAAAGGACTGGAGGGCCTGGAATATAATATTTCAAAGGGCAAAGGACCTTGAATTACAATCAAGAATAACCACCCTACAAAATTCAGCATATTCTGTTAGGGAAAATTATGAATTCTTAGTGAAAGAGAGAACTGTCAAAATTTTCAGATAAAAAGACCTGAACTAAACATAAAGGTTGATCGTCAAATACATGATACAAGAGATGCATAAAATGGTAAATGGAAAGGACAAATAAAACCCCTACAAATCAAGAACATTAAACTATATCCATCTCTACAAGGGAAGATAACATTTGTAATTCTTGGGAATTGTATTTTTCTTAAGATAGTTAAAGGGTTGAATATAGTTAAAGGGATTGTACCCAGAGGATATGGTCATGAGACAGAAGAGATGTTGATTCTGAGAGTAGAAGACTAGAGTGCTTTAAGGGAGGGTGAGTACTTAGAGGCTCCATGCATAATTAAATCATGAAGTGATCATACTTTATTAGATACTTTAGTTAAGAAATATTGTAATACAATGAGGACAGAGGGTGGGAGAGCACTTAGAAGGGTAGGACATAAATAGATTAGGAAGTGATCTTGTCTTAATTTATACTTTAATTAATAAAGGTTGTAGTGCTATGCTAAGGTATAGGTGGAGAGAGAGTTGTAGGTCTATGGTTAGAGTATTATAGAAACAGAGGGAGAGAATGTACTTGGAGGGATTAGATATGAAAAGATCATGAAGAAATTTTTGCTTCAGTTAATGCTTTGGGTCATAAGGATTTTGCATGCTTGGAGAGTACTTGAAAAGGGGGGTTGATGTGATTTATGACTCTTGAGATGTGTATTTCTAATAAGACAGAAGAGAAGAGTATACTTAGTGACTATGAGGCAATGCTGCTTAACAATGTTCTATTAGGACAGATAAAAGGAGTACATTTTGACAAAAGGGTGGTAGGTACAAGACAGAGTTAAAATAATAGATATACAAAGAAGGACTATACTAGAAGAAGACTAGGCATCAGTGGATAAGTAACATCAGGTAAAGAGGCACAAGATCTTTTATAGTAGAAGGCAGGTATGAACACAGAGTAGAGGAAGAGAAAGTGAATACTGAGGAAATTCTACTCTCAATAGATCTGGCCCAGAAAGAAAAATTCATACATTCCTAATTGGGTTTAAAAATCTATCCTACCCTTCAGGGAAGTGGGGGAGGGAAAGGGAAATAAAGGAGAAAAGGGGACTAATAAAAGGGAAGGAAAATGTAGAAGAAAAAGTAAAGCCCAAGTTAAAATTTGAAAGAAAAGTCAAAGAGGAAAAGGAGCAAAATATTGGCAAGGAGGTATAAGAAAGGAAATAGAAAAATACAAATGAGCAATGATAGATTGGAAGGAAATACAGAATATGTAATCTTAACTATAATTGTGAATGGGATGAATAGTCCCATAAAAAGAGAAGTAGATTGCAGAAAGGATTAAAAATCAGAATCCTGAAATAAATTGTTTACAAGACACACATTTGAAGCACACAGGATAAAGGTAAAAGGCTGGAGCAAAATATATTATGCTTTAACAGAAGTAAACAAATCAGAGGTAATAATCCTGATCTCAGACAAAGCAAAAGCAAAAATAGATCTCATTAAAAGGGATAAGGAAGGAAATTATATCTTCTTAAAAGGCACCATAGGCAATGAAGTTCTATCATTATTAAACATATATGCAACAAGTGGTATTCTAGTTCTTAGAAAAGAAACTGAATGAACTACAAGGAGACATAGATAGCAAAACTATAATAATGGGGGTATCTCAACCTCCCTCTCATAGAATTAGACAATTCTAACCACAAAATAAACAAGAAAGAAGTTAAGAAGGTGAATAAAATCTTGGAAACCTATGAATGGGAATAGAAAATAAACATTTTTCTCTGCAGTTTCTGGCAACTAAACCAGAATTGGCCCTGTACTAGAGCATAAAAAAAACCTAGCAATTAAATGCAGAAAGGCAGAAAGAATAAATCCATGCTTGTCAGATCATGATGCAAGAAAATTTAAATGAAATAAAGGGCCATAGAATGATTAACAAAACACTAATTCCAAACTAAATAGCCTAATTTTAAAGAATGAATGGCTCAAACAACAAATCATAGAAATAATCAACCATTTAATTCAATAAAATGATAAGATATTATTCCAAAATTTATGAGAGACATGCAAAGCAGTTTGTAAGGAACATTTGATATCTCTAAACGATAATATAAATAAAATAGAGAAAAAAGAAATCAATGAATTGGTTTTGAAACTAAAAGAAGCTAGAAAAAGAACAAATTAAAGATCCCCAATTAAATATAAAATTGGAAATTCAAAGGACAGATTAATAAACATGAAAGCAAAAAATTGGTCTAATGAGCAAAACAGTTAGTTTTATGAAAAAGTAAAATAGATAAACCTTTAGTTAATATGATTTTTAAAAAAAGAAAGAATGAAAACTGCCAGTATCAAAAATGAAAAGGGTGAATGAACCAATGAGGAGAAAATTAAAGAGATAATTTGGCACTATTTCATCCAATTGTATGCCAATAAATTTGACAACCTGAGTGAAAATGAATATTTACAAAAATATAAACTACTCAGATTAACAGAAGGGGAAATAAAATACTTAACCCTGTTTCAGAAAATGAAATTGAAGAAACCATCAATAAATCCCCTAAGAAAAAGTCTCCAGGTCCAGATATATTTACAGAGGAATTCTACCAAACATATCCAATTCTACATAGACTATTTTTAGAAAAAGAGCTCTCTCAAATTCCTTTTATGACAACGATATGATGCTGATACTTAAATAAGGAAGAGTCAAAACAAAGAAATGAGCATTGATGCAAAAATCATAAATAAAATTTTAGCAAAAAAGATAGCAATAATATACTACTAGAACTATAAACCATGATTAGATAAGTTTTATACCTGAGGATTTTTACCTACCTAGGGTTTGTCATTAAGAAATCCAACAGAAATCATATCATTATCTTCAAAGATGCTAAAAAATCTTTGACAAAATACAACATCCATCCCTATTAAAAATATTAGAGTGTATAGGAATAAGTGGAGTTTTCCTTAAAATAATGTTCCCTTAAAAACCATCAACAAACGTTCAATGTAATGGCGATCAACTAAGATCATTTTTCATAAGATCAGGAGTGAAACAAGAATGCTAATTAACACCACTATAATTCAATACAGTATTTAAAATGCTAGCTTTAGCAATAAGAAAAAAGGGATTGAAGGAATTAGAATTGGCAATGAGGAAGCAAAGCATTCTGCTTGTCCCCATTTATTCTATCCTCTTTTTACCCATTCTCTCTCCTCAAAAATGTTTGCCATCTGACTACCCCCTCCCACAATTTTCCCTCCCATTAACTGCCTTACCCATTTCATTCATCCCTTTCCTCTCCTACTTTGTTCTAGGATATGATAGACTTTTTTTTCTGTTTTTGTTTTGTTTTTGTTTTTTTGCAAGGCAAATGGGGTTAAGTGGCTTGCCCAAGGCCACACAGCTAGGCAATTATTAAGTGTCTGAGACTGGATTTGAACCCAGGTACTCCTGACTCCAAGGCCAGTGCTTCATCCACTACACCACCTAGCCACCCCATGATAGACTTCTATACTCAATTGAGTGTGTATATTATTATCTCTTTGATCTAATTCAAATGAGGGTAAGACTCATTCTCCCTCACCTCCCACCTCTTCCCTCCACTACAAAAGCTTTTTCTTGCCTCTTTTATATGAAAACACTTAATTATTATACCTACTCCTTTCTTTTTCTCCCTGTACATTCCTCTCATCCCTTAGTTCAATTTTTAAAATATTTTATCCCTTAAAATCCAACTACCTCCAGTATCTTCTCTATATGTTCTTTCTAATGTCCTAATAAATGAGAAAGTTCATTTGAGTTATCAGCATCATCTTCCATGCAGGAATATAAACAATTCAATATCATTAAGTAAGTCCCTTATGATTGTGTTTCTTGTTTAAATCAACTAGGTGGTACAGTAGTTAAAGCATTGGCCTTGGAGTCAGGAGGCTTGGAGTTTGAATCTAGCCTCAGATAATTGACACTTTCTAGCTGTGTGATTCTGGATAAGTCATGTAACCATATTTTCCTCTTGACCAGGGCCATGTCCTCTCATCCTAATTCATATCTGGTCCCTGGATCCAGATGGTTCTGGATGAGAAAGTGAACTTGGTGATTGAGCACTCACTCAAATACAATTCATGGCAACACTTTCCTGAAGTCATAGTCTTCTTTGAGGATGAAGGACAAGCATCATTACAGACTTTCCTATTTATCATTTTTATGCTTCATTTGAGTCACATATCCAAAGATTAAATTTTCTGGTCAGTTCTGATCATTTCATCAGGAAAGATTGAAATTCCCCTTATGTCATTCAACATCCATCTTTTCCTCTGAAAGACTATATTCAGTTTGCTGAGTAGTTGATTCTAGGTTGTAATCCAAGTTCTTTTCCTTCCAGAATATAATATTCCAAGCACCTATGATCCCATAATGTAGAAGCGGTTAAATCTTGTGTTATCCTGTCTGTGGTTCTGTGATATTTAAACTGTGTTTTTTCTGTTTCTTTTCTCCTTGACTCGAGAGCTCTGAAATTTGGCAATAACATTACTGGAAGTTTTCATTTTGGGATCTCGTTCAGGAGGTCATTGATGTATTCTTTTAATTCCTATTTTACCCTTTGTTTCTCGAATATCAGGGCAATTTTTTTTTGAAAATTTCTTGGAAGATGATATCTAGTTTCTTTTTCTGATCCTGGCTTTCAAGTAATGCAATAATTTTTAAATTGTATCTCCTTGAACAATTTTTTCAGCTCAGTTGTTTTTACAATGAAATATTTCATATATTATTCTAGTTTTTCATACTTTTGGTCTTCTTTTATTGTTCCTTGATTGCTGACAGTTGTCAACTTCCCTTTACTCCATTCTATATTTTAAGGAATTATTTTATTCAGTGAGCTTTTATATCACTTTTTCCATTTAATCATTTTTGCTTTTTATAGCACTAGTCTCATTGGCTTTTTTGTACCTCCTCCCATTTGATCCCATCTTGTTTTTAAGATTTTAACATTATTTTTGGTATCTGTCTCCTTCACTACACTATTGACTCAGTTTTCATGATTTATCCACATCACTCTTATTCCTCTTCCAAATTTTCCTCTATGTTCCTTATTTGATTTTCAAAATCCTTTTTGGGCTCTTCCATGGATGAGACCAACTCATATTTTTCTTAGAGGCTTTGGATGTAGAAATGTTATCTGAGTGTGTATTTTGATCTTTTTCATAACCACAATAGCAGTCTATGGTCATTTCTTCAGTAGTTTGCTCATTTTCCCAGCCCTAGGACTTGATTTTAGCTCTTTATTAAGAAGGGGGCTCTGCTTTTCAGGGTAGAGACTTTACTGTCCCAAGCTTTGAGGGATTTTTGCCGATGTTTTCAAAGATATTCTAGGGACCTGCAAGTTTTTATTCTTGCATGGTCTTACGATTTAAGGACAGGTTTGCTCCCCTTGTCTGTGCTCTGGTCTATGGATGACAACAAATACACTCCTCTGCCCTGAAACTGTAAGGAGAGTCCTTGTTCTACTGAGCTCCTGATCCTCTTCCTGGGACTGGGGTTCCAAATTGTGACCCAGATCTAAGTATAGGCAAAGCAAAAGAATTCTGCTTTAGTGATAACAAAGAGACCCCTACAATCTTCTTCTGACCAGGCCCTTATCATCATGGACTGAGAGCTTCAGTAGTAGCTGACTGATGACTCAGTGGCTCCTGAGGCCTGTTTGGTTTGCTGGGATCTTGTCTGTACTGCTGAGGCCTGTGCTGTGTGTTCCAATGTCACACTAGTGGGCCAGAATTTTCCTGATGACCTTCCAAGTTGCTCTTGGCAATCTATGGTCTTAAAGGTCTGAAAACCTCCACTGCTGCCACTAACCCGGGCACCCCACTATGTCTTTCTGGATTGTAGGGATCAATTCTAACCCTGATGCACCAGATCCTTCCCACTCAATCTGCCAAGTTGTCTTGGACTGAAAATTTGTTTCACTCAGTCTTTTTGTTGGTTCTGCCACTTTAGAGTAATTATTTAGAGATATTTGGAGTGGGTTTGGGAGATGGCTTGGGCAAGTCCTTGACTTTCTCTGCCATCTTAACTCCATCAACTCCCCCCCCACCAGCTTTTGTAATAGTCCTTTTCCCTTTCCTTCTCCTTTCCCCTTTAACTTTTTTTTACTTTTACTTTATTTTTAACTTTACCTTTACTTTTACTTTTACCCTCCCTTTTATCAATACCTTCTTCTTCTTTCTTTCCTCTACTCCCCCCATTTCCTGTAAGGTAGGATAAATTGTAAACCCAAATGTGAATGTATATCATTCCCTGTTTAGGTTGAATCTGTTGTTTCTAAAATTTACTCAGTGCTCACACCTTCTGTTCTTTCCCTTTACTTTTATAGGTATTTGTGCCTCTTCATGTGGTGTCATTTATCCCCTGATGCTTTGTCTTCTCCTATATAATCCTTCTGTACATGACTTGATTTTTTTAAACTTGTTTGGTATCCACAACCTCTCTCAAGACATATACCCCATTATTAGTCCTGAAGAAGTACAATTCTTCAGGCTTGATTGATAGATTGATTTATAAGCAATAGTACCTCATAGTAACTTGATAACCACAGATCCTGTCCAAGTACACTCTTTCCAAGTATGCTGTCTCATTTACAATACAATTCTCAAGAGCCATAAGCATCATCAAATTATAAAAATTTATACCACACCTCTTTTTACATATAATCTATAGAAATACAATCATCATGAGTTAAGTATTATATAAAGCAAAATCACTCAAGAGCTAAAAGTTTGATCACAGGGAGCAGAACCAAGAGATCAATGTACACATTAACAACAACATTGTGATATGATCAACCTTCATGGAAGCACCTCCTCTCAGCAGTTCAGAGAGCTATGGACAATGTTATCCCCATCCAGAGGAAGAAAAATAAAACAAAACAAAACAAAACCCCCCAAATTTTCAGAATTTGATGAAAACTTTATAAAAATTATCTCATATATCTCTTATAATCATATTCTTGATACTGAAAATGACTAATATGTAGACATGTTTATCCAAAATATGTATGTGCAATGCTAACCTGATTGCTGCTGAGGGGAGGGGAGTGGGAAGGGAGGATGGAAGGAAATTTTGTAACTTATACATGTATATATAGATGAAAATAAATAAATTAATTTAAAAAATTTGATCACATAACAGTCAATTTATGTTTATACCCTTTGTCCAGTGAAAAATACAGTTCTCAAGTGTTACCCACCTTACATTTACTTTTTTATGCTTCTCTTGAGTCAATACAATACCTTCAGATTACATTTTCTGTTCAGTTCTAGCTTTTTTATCAGGAATGTTGGAAAGTTCTCTGTTTCATTGAAAGACTAACTTCTTCCCCCTGAAGGAATATGCTGAATTTTGCAGGGAGTTCATTCTTGGTTGCAATTCAAAGTCCTTTGACTCTGGAATAGCATCATATCCTTTAATGTTGAAGTTGATAAGTCCTGCTCAATCCTAACTGTGGATCCCTAGAATCTCTTGTTGACTGTTTACAGTATTTTATTTCCTTTAACTAAGAAATTTGAAATTTGGTTCAGATATTCCTCGGATTTTTTTTTTTGGGGGGGTGGTTCTTCCTAGGAGTGATTGATGGTTTCTTTCAAGGACTATTTTATTGTCCTTTTCTAAGATATTAGGACAGTTTTCCATGATAATTCTCTGCATGAAATTGTCCAAGCTCTTTTTCTGATTGTGACTTTCAGGTAGACCATTGATTCATAACTATCTCTTCTGTATCTATTTTCCAAGTTGGTTGCTTTTCTTAAGAGATACTTTACATTTTCTTCGACTTTTTCAGTCTTTTTATTTTTTAATGAAATCTTGTTATCTCAATTCATTCATGAATGAACATTCAATTCTCATTTTTAAGGTTTTTATTTTCTTTAGTTACCTTTTTTGTTTCCTTTTTCAATGGTTAATTTTATTTTTTCAGGTGATCAATTTTACTTTTAAAATTGTTTTCTTCAGTTAATTTTTCATAATTCTCCCCCACTTTTCTTCTTACCTTCTTTGTTTTTTAAAATATTTTCTGAGTTGTTCCAAGAGGTCATTTTGGAATTGAGAACAGTTCATCATTTTGTCAGAGGGTGGCTAAAAATCTCTTCCTGGTTTCCTAGCTCTCCTGCCCACACTGGGCTATACTTTCCTATAGATACATATAACAGACTTTTTTCCTGAAGTTCCTCCAAGATATCTCACTGAAAAGCTTTTTCATGGTTTTTTGGGGGGTAGGTTCTGTCACATTATTATCTTTTTAGAGGTTTCATTCAAAGTTGTTTTGGGAAAAGCTTCAGGAGCTTCCTAGCTTTTTGAATAGCTTACCTTCTAAAGGGGATATAAGATATAAAGGGAAGCTAGAATAAGGAGGGAAGAAAGGTAAAGCTTCTGGAGTTGGGATGGAGAAATATAAAAGTTATGGAGTGAAACTAAAAGATAAAAGTATCTCCACTATCTCATAAAATATGATCAATTCAAAGAACTTACCACAGAGGAGAGAGAGCTAAAGAAGGCATCTCTAAGGTGAGAAAGATGCTGGTGGAGACATCTAGAGAGTATAACCCAGAAAAAAAATGAAAAAGGTGAGAACTACTCAATGGAGAGTCCATGTATTACTCTTGTATGCAAATAGCATCAAACAAATATCGTATCTTGGGTAGTTCCCTTTAGAAAATTTTTATGAATATTTAGATGAGAGTTGCACAGATAGGCTTGGATAGGATTTTCAACATAGGAGAGAATATACAAATGAGATCACAAGTAACATTTTAGTAATGCAGTTATGCTAATTGCTGCAATTTACATGAAATTTAAAGATTCAAAAATACTTTATACAAGTTATCTCATTTGAAACACATTATACAGTCTCTATGGTGGAGTAGGGTATTTGGATTTAGTCAAAGAAAAGATTTACGTTCAAATCCTGGGTCTGGTATTCAACCTCTTGCTTCATCTCTAACATAAAAATGTTAAATTAGTTGCCCTCCAAGTTCTCCTTAATATCTATATCAATGACCTAAATCTGTGCTTCTCAAAACAATCCAAAGAGGTAACAACTAAAGGTATTACTATCCCAATTTAATATAACTTGGAACAAATATCTTCCACTTCTGTTGTCCTATGTAAGGCACTTAAACAGTCTAAAGATAGAGGCTGTTAGAGTAGATAATGTCTAAAGTCTCTTCCCAAACTAGATCTCTACAAAAGTCATGGTTACAGCATTAAATATAGGTATCACTTTGAACATGTCACTTCTTTCTGAGGTTAAATTTCTATATTCATTAAATGAAGATATTGATATCTGCCCAGTTTAACTCAAGTCTCAAATGAGATGATGTAGCTAAAGTGCTTTATAACCTCAAAACACAATACAAATATGAGTTATAATTCTTATTACATAAAACATATTCATATATTCTTATAAAAGACAAAAGAAGTGAATCACCAGCCCACATATTTATGAACCCCTACTTAAAATGAAATTATTGCTTTGTCAGCTATGAATGAGAAAAACTTTCTCTCCACCCTCATGCTGCTTTCCTCAATTGACAAATTCTTGATGATGCTGGAAGATAGGAAATAGGAATCAACTATTTGATTGAGGGGCCTTTTTGAGTAGCTGGAGATAGATCTATGCCTTAAACCACCACTTTCACCACCACCACCACCACCACCACCCCATCAAGTTTGTGGGTTATAGAATAATAGAATGTTAAAGTTAGAAGAGTATTTAAGATTATTTGTTGTAATTCCCTAATTTTATGGATGGGGAAATTGAAAACTAAAGAGGTGCAGTGATTTGCCCCAGGTCACACAACAAACAGAAAATGACAATTGAGATATTCATGGTGTGAAGGTAGACATCAGTAAAAAAGGTTTGCAGCTGATATAATTAGAAGAGAAAATACTCAGATCCTGATTTTAAAGAAAAAAACAAAAAAAGGTAAGTTGGATGTATGTCTTTGAGCAGCAAATTCTAGAACTTGCTTTGGAACTGATAATTCAAGAGACAAATTAGTCAGTCGATAAACATTTATTGTGCATCTATTGTGCATCAGGTTCTATGTTAAGTACTGGTGACACACAAAGAAGGCAAACACAGTCCCTGATCTCACAAATCACTTAGATGTAGATCAATGAAAACAAGTTATGTTCACTAGTTTCCGTTTAGTGTGAGTCCAGAGTCTATGGATTGTCATCAAACTGTAACAAATATTCAAGAACCATGTTGCCATCTCAATATGAAATATAGGAGTGAGCTCATATTAGAAATATTTTGTTTAGTTTGGATCGATGAATTTCAAAGGAGTCAAGGCTCTTTTGAAATTCATTGATATAAGTAAACAAAATACACAATATCGAGAGGAAAATAATGAGATTGGGAAGACAGTCAGACCAATGTGATGATAAGTTTAAAAAAAAACAGGATATTTGACCTGTAGAAGATTTAGGATAGATAAAATATATGTCAACAAACCTTTAAAGTGCTAATAAGTATAAAAATAAAGATTAAACTTGCTGTGCTAGGCTCTGGAGGACAAAAAAGAAGAGTAATGGGGAGAATTGTCAGAAAGGCAAATTTGAGCAGAACATAATGGGGGAAATTATTTATAAACCAGATTTGTAAAAAAAATACATAGGGTTTTAAGAGATCATAATAATTATCACTGAAATTGCTCAAGAAAAAAATGAACATCTGATTTCAATGGATTTTGTGAAATGTATTCCAACCTGGAGTAGGAACTTGGCACTAATTTACCAAAGCACTTTCTAGTTTTGTCATCCTATGACTGAATTGAGAAGACAATAGTTCAGGAGTCATCAGGTGGAATAGAAAATTAAAGTTAATTCATTCACTAAAAAAAAACTCTGATGGTGAAATTCTTCATCTATCCTTCCCTCCCTGACTGTTTCTATCTCTGTGTCTCTCTGTATTTATATTTATAAATGTATGCATATGTATATGAATATATACCCACAAATATTCATGTATGCATATGCATGTATTCATGTGTGTATATATGTATATATTATTGTAAATCTTCTAAAAATCTTATTTTAAATTTGTAACAAATTCATAGTATTGCAAAAGAAACCAGTTATATGAAATAAATATCAATAAGCGTTTTTAACATAATACATGAATAGTAAATGTTTATGTTACAATATATGCATATTTTATCAGTTTTCAAAGGACATATCTATATAGAGCTCAAAGAAGAGAGATAGCTAGAGTTAAATATGTGTTTTTATATATATAATTATCTATACATACATATATATCATTATATTTGGGAACATATGTATAATTACATATTTTAGAATATATAATTATATCTATACACATATATTGTTTTATTTATACACAGATATACTGTTGATGCATTACATATGATAGCATATGCACATCCATAAAATAATATATATGTGGGAAACTGGGTGGTACAATAGATAGAACACTGGCCCTGGAATCAGGAGGACTTTAAATTCAAATCAAACTTCGGGCACTTACTACTTGTGTGACTTTGACCAAGTCATTTAATTGCCTCTCATCCAGGGCCATATCCAGGCATCCTGATCCATATCTGGCCAGTAGATCTAGATGACTCTGGAGGAGAAAGTGAGCCTGGTGATTTAGAACAGCTTCCCTACCCCCACATTCAAATCCAATTCACATGCATAACATGGCATCAACTCTCTGATGCCATGGCCTTCATTCTTCAAGAATCCTCATTCTTCAAGATTGTTCATGTTGATATCCAAACTCATATATAATTATTTTAATATAATTGGTTTCTTTTGTGGTTCTATGAATTTATGTTACAAATTTAAAACAATTATTTTGAGAAAAAAGGGCCCATCATACAAAAAGGTTACCCTTTGTCTTAAGACTCCCAAACCATCTCCATGCCAAATAAAGTGGCTCCTGGGTAACAGGGAAGAGTTAAGTCCTTCATTTTTCATCCATAGTTAGTGAAATTCTCATTTAGAGAGCCATGAATAAAATACCAAGATAAGACTTGGGCAATTACTTATCAGGAATGAGAGTAGTATTCTCTTCCAAATCATGGGGAATTCTGTGATTCTCAATTTGTGCAAATCCAAAGAGAAATACCAGGAGAATTTAACAACAGCAAGCTTATTGGCTAGGGGTTGATCCTGGATCTTAGTTGAAGAAACCTGACTGCCTACTTGCACATCATTTCCTGATATTTAGGGGTACACTATAATACCTATAATAACTACTGATTGGATTGCATTCTATTGTCTTGATTGCTACCAAAGTCTATTCTTTCTTACACAGATTTAAATACTGTGCAGGGTGGAAACTTATGGGAATGATCCTGCTCTGATAATTGAGTCATCTTCTTGAATAACCAATTCCTCTTCCTGAACTAAATCCAGGAATTTGAACCCCTTACACTTATTATTTTTCCTAACCTTTTATTGATCACTCAAACTAATTGGAGGCAATGTGATTCTTGACTTTTCAGATCTTTATAATGACTCACCACCTTGGATTCAGAAATCAGTGTAGGCAGGTCCTTAATTGTCTGCAATATGCTTTCTAAGGTTTGTGTGCATAAAAATATGTTTGCATAAGAAATAATGCAACAGGAAAGTAATGAAACCAACATAACAAAAAACCATCCCCAGTCTCAAACTAGAAAGTTCTTTATTTCTAAGCGAATATACTATACATTCTCTCATTTCAGTTCCCTGAGATTATTTACCCCCTTTATAAGGAGAAAAAGTTTTCTCCCAGAATAAACACTTTATAGATTTGGAGTTCTCTAAAGTTTATTCATTATTCCATTTGCAAATTCGAGGTGCCATATCATGTAAACAAAATATTTCCTGATATCATACCAGGTTATACTTGTTGTACCTACATTCCTATGTAATCACTTTGATAACTATGTATTTCCATTCCCTAAGTCCAAGGGAAGAGAGGAAAACCCATCACATTCAATTTTTTTAAAAAAATTGACCCATGACCTCCAAAAGAGAGTCCTTTCTAACATATTTCTGACTAAGGATCCAGAAAACTCTAGGTAAGAAGAAAATCTATCAGACTCTCACACTCAACAATTGAGGATGAAGGAAGCTCCTAATACCTATTCAAATACTCTTATCAACATTCACTATACCTGTGGGTTTTAAAAGCAGAGAGAAGAGGAGATCTGCCAAAAGACCAAAGAAAGGAGAAAACTCTGTCTCCTAACTCTTCTTTAAATTTTAATTAATTCATTTATTTTCATCCATATGTATATGTTTAAGTTACAAAATTTCCCTACACCCTCCATTCCCACACCCCTCCTGTCAAAAGAGAAGAGTCAGTTTAGCATTGTACATATATGTTTTGATAAACATGTTTACAGATTAGTAATTTTCAGTATGAGAAATTAGGATTAAGGTAAAGAGATCATTTTTATAAAGAGTTCATCAGATTCTGAAGGGTGGTTTTTATATGTGTTTTGTTTTGTTTTGTTTTGATTTTCTTCCTCTGCATGAGGATAATGTAGTCCATAGCCAGTCTAACACAGTTGTCCTAGCTCTCTGGACTGCTTGGAGGAACTGCTTCCATCAAGGTTATTCATCTCAAAGTGTTGTTTTTGATGTTCTCTTGGTTCTGCTCCCTTTGCTCAACACCAGATGCTGTAAGTCATTTCAAGCTTCTCTAGATTCCAACCATTTATATTTTCTTATGGAAAAAAGTATCCCATAGTATTCATGTACCATACCTTGTTTAGTCATTCCCCAATTGATGGGCATCCTGTCAATTTCCAATTCTTTGACAACTACAAAAATGACTGTTATGAATGTTTTGGATCATGCAGGACTTTCCCCCTTTTTTATAATTTATTCTGGATATAGACCTAGATTTGAAATTTCTGGGTCAAAGGGTATAGACAGTTTCATTGCTCTTTGGGCATAATTCCATATTCCTCTCCAGAAAGGTTGGATCCATTCACAACTCCACCAGCAATGCCTCAATGTCCCAATCCTCCCACAATCTCTCCAAGATTGATCATTTTCCCTTTTTTCTCATCTTGGCCAGTCTGATAGATATGAGATGATACTCCTTGTTGTTTTATTTTGCATTTCTCTAGTCAATAATGATTTGGAGCATTTTATATGATAATATATACATATATTCATATAATATGTACCATACACACACATGCACACATACACATATATAGCTTTAATTTCTTCATTTGAAAACTGTCTGTTCATATACTTTGACCATTTATCAATTGGGGAACTTCTGACTATTTTTTTCTGCTTTTTCCTCCCTTTGGTTCAGTAGGTGAGAATGGAGAAGTACTTATTTTGATCATTGACCTATACACACTTGTGACATTCATCAAGGCCTTAGTCTAGGATGCAGAAGAATGTGCCATTAATCTGGAATGAAGCTGTCACACTGGATTATTCTACCCTTCACAAACAATAATTTCTGGATATAAGAAAGTCAATCTCATTTTTGCTCAGGATAACCAGAACAACAACAACAAAACTTCTGGAATAAACAACCACTAAAAAGTATCTTTATAACTGGAAATGGGAATGGAATTAGAAAAGAAGAGAATAAATAGTCAACCTAAGCATTTCATTTGGTACCTTCAAGCAATCCAAGGAAACAGAACACATTCTCTTGACTTTGGGAAACATCTCTCAAAGAATTGACAAAAGATATTAACAGAAATCAAAGAAAACAAAAAGAATGGAGGACTTCCGATCTACACTATTGAAAGAAGATTTCTCTGGAAATATTAACTAATTTTATAGTGCTTTAAAGCTTGAAAAATGCTTTTCTTATGGTGTCTCCATGAGAAATATTATGCAAGAACTATGATCATATTTTTATACTTCAAGAAAATGAGACTCAGAGAATAAAAATGACTTTTGCAGGGTTATCCACGTTATCTATTCATTTGATCTCAAAACTTCATGACATCAAATTTCATTTTTTCTTCTTTTGCCTCAGTCCCTGATAAAGAAGTAATACTTCTTGTGCCTTGACTGACCTTTCTGGTATATGCGCTTAATTCCATCCCATCCTGTCTTCATTAATAGATAGAAGTGACAATTATTCTTTCTCTCTAATCTTCAATCTCTTCCTATATGCTGTCTTTATACATTCCTAAGCCTCATTCATCTTAAAACAAAAACTGAAAGACTTTCTATAGAACTTATCATCAACTCAAGTTTAATCCTCTCCTCCTTTACTCATCTAAACTGTATTTAAAACCTTCTTATACTCACTTTTACTCATTTCCTCTTCTCTCACATTTCTCAGCCCTTCACCTTCTGGCTTCATTCTTCATCATTAAACTGTAGTTTCTCTCTCAAAAAACCTAACTTAATTTTCATTTCTCAGTTGTCATCCTTCTTTTAGCACCTCTTGTTGCATTTAGCTCTATTGACAACCTACTCCTCCTGGATAATCTATAATGTCTGGGTTTTCATGATTTCACTTAAAATTCTGTGTTTTTTCATTTTACCTATCTGGCCATTTCTCAATCTACTTAGCTGGTTCAGCTTCAATATTAAGTCCCTAACTGTGGATGTTCTTCAGGGTTCTATCTTGAGACATCTTTTCTTCTACCTCTATAATTCTATTTTAGTTGCCTCATCAGTTGTTATTTATTTACCTATCATCTCTGTGTAGAATGCAGATTTATCTAAATATCTATCTATCCATCTAGCTATCTAATCTATCTATTTACCTGCATCCCCTGAACCTCAGTCTACAATTTTCAATTTTCTTATTGGACATTAAACGGGACATCCTACAGACATCTCAAACTCAACATGTCCAAAATGTTTGGCTTCCCCCTCAAGTTTTACTTCTTCCCAAACTTCCTTATTTTATAAATGGTTCCACCATCTCCTTCCAGTTTCATAGATTCATAATCTCAGACGTATACTGAGGTTCCCAGTCTCTTCAAATATTGTGATTTCTACCCCTACAATGTAGCTTGAATATGAGGTCTTTTATCCATTCATACAACTACTATCTTAATTAAGGTTCTTGATTCCTCTAATCTACACTATTGCAATAACTTCCTATTTGATTTTGCTGCCTCAAATATCTATACATCAGAGTTAATCCCATCTATTACTGCTAAAGTAATTTTTCTTAAGAAAAAACTCTTAACATGTAAACCCTTACCCTTCTCCTTATTCAATTTATTCCTGAAGCTCCAAAAGGGTAAAATATAAACTCCTCTGTTCAGTTTTTAAGGTCCTATACATACTGGCTCCAACTTGTATTTCCAGGCTTATTGGTCATTATTCCCTAGTCAAACTAGTCTTTTCTATATTCATCCTGTGTGACCTTTGTACTGGCTATCCCTCCCTTGGATGTACTATCTCCTCATTTCTTCCCCACCCCCAAATCCCTTCTATTTTCCCCAGATTCAGATAAAGCATCATCATCTTCTACAGGAAGTGTTCCTTGATTTCCCCTTCCAAACTGCTATTGCCCTCCCTCCAAAATGACCTTGTATTTATTTGTATATGCTAAACATACTTATAAAGGTTGATGTTTTCTTTTTTATTTAATATTTTTGCAAGGCAAATGATGTTAAGTGGCTTGCCCAAGGCCACACAGCTACGTAATAATTAAATGTCTGAGGCCGGATTTGAACCCAGGTACTCTATCCACTGGGCCACCTAGGTGTCCCGATGTTTTCTTTCTTGATTAGAATGCAAGTTCCTTAAAGGGAGAGATTGATTCACTTTTGTTGTTAAATCTCTAGTGTCCAACATAGTAACTGATACTCAGAAGAAAATAAATATGTGGTAATTAATCTAAAACCCCAAATAATCACTTCAAACTTTTCAACTACAAAATGAGAATGGACTAGGTGAACTCTAACATCCTTTCTCAGTCTTAAAACCCTATGACTTTCAATGTCCAAATGAGACAGTTTTTGACTTACACGTGTCTGAAAATTAGAGAGAAAATAGCCTAATAAACTTGAAAGCTTTGTTACTTTGGTATCAGTTGCTCAAATAAGCTTCTCTTCTGTTTGCAAGGAAAGGAGACCTGATTTTCCCTATTAGTTTTTCCTATTTCTTTATCACCAATGTTACAGTTTCAGGGTCATGAGAACCCCTTTGTCTGCCTAAAGTATTAAAATGACCCCAAAAAACTAGTCAGAAAAGAAAGGGATTTTTTTTCCTTATTTGCTTAACTTACAAATAGATAACTTTGCTCTGTTGCTTAAGATAAGTCCTTGAACAACACCAATGGCCAGTGTAATTTTATTTATCTTTCAGGAGGCAGATAATATTGTGGAGAGGGATAAGTTCTCCACTCCAATATTCCACTGGGACCCAGAAACCATGCTGATGATAGTAGCAGTATGGGTAACTAAAATCTTGGCAAAAAACAAAATAAAATAAAGCAAGATGACATAAAATAAAGTAACATGGGTCTTTTTTTTAATGCCTTGGCAAACAAAACTGCTCTGGCATACGTTTCAAACAATCCTTCAGGAGTGGCTAAGGCCAAGTCTCCAATCCTTAGGTTATGACATCAATCATCAAACTGCAGAATGCTAGAGCTGGAAGAGTCATTTTAAAAAAGACAATGTAGACAATGATACAAAAAAAAATGCTAGAGGAGTCAGAAGATTGAAGCACTAATCCCAGTTCTGCAAGTAAATGACCACATGACTTTGAACAATCTTCTCACTAAGTCTGGATATTTTCATCTATAAGAAGAGAGAACTAAATAAACAGATTTCTGAAGTCTTTTCTAACTCTGGTTGTCATATTACACATTACTGTGGGCCAAATATTAACTTGGAAAACCAGAAATTAACATTATGTATTTTTTTTTGTATTTTATTTTGTTAAACATTCCCCAAATGTGTTTTCATCTAGTTTAGGTTGCATCTAGTTCAGGGACTTCTACATATTACCCATGATTGAAGTTTTGACAATTCTGCTAATATTTGTCCTTCATTCTCAAAGAAGATCACAACAACATGGAGGTGATGCCATGACAAGCACCTGAATTGGATTTGAGTGAGGGAGATGCTGTCCTTTCACCAGTCTCATTTTCTCTTCCAGAATCATCTGGGTTTAGTGGCCAGATATGAATCAGGAGGACTAGAGATGGCCCTGAATGTAAGGCAATCAGGGTTAAGTGACTTTCCCAAGGTAACACAACTAGTAACAGTCAAGTATCTGAGGTCACATTTGAACTCTGTCCTCCTGACTTCAAAGTCTGTGTTCTATCCACTACACCATTTAGCTACATAGATCACAGATTATCAGATTAAAGATCTAGGGATAGAACAGAATTTAAAGGCTACCTACTAAAAATCCTGCATTTTACAGAAGAGTAAACTGAGGCATAGGTAGTTTAAATCACCCAAGTTCACCTAGAAATAAAGCTAGAAATAGTTCTGATTCAGGGGAAGCTAGGTGGTGCAGTGGATAGGATACCAGCCCTAGAGTCAGGAGGACCTGAGTTCAAATCCAACCTCAGACAATCAATAATTAATTACCCAGTTGTGTGACCTTGGGCAATTCACTTTACCCCATTGCCTTGAAAAAAAACACCTAACCCAAACACCGCTTTGAAGGTAAAGAAATGAAGCTCAGAAAATAGAAGTATTTTGCATCAAGTTACACAACTTGTAAATAGGAAAGTCAGGCATGAACTTTAAATCCCATGATTTTAATTCAAGAATTATTTTTATTAAACCCTGCTAATTCTTTCTAGAGAATGTGAATTTTTCTCTGAAAATGAGAATGGATTCAATAACAAGGATGATATGTCGCCTTTGTCTAATTTTAAGATTTAGGGAGTATTTTCAGAAGACTGAAAAATCTTATGAGAGATATAAAAGGACATGGAAAGAGGCAGGGAAATAGAGAGGCAGAGAGACAGAGAAAGAATCCATTTTGTAAATGAAAGATTACAGAAACTGGAACAGAAGATCAGAGGTCAAATCCCAGATTAGCAATTTACTGTCTTGGACAGATCACTTACTTATACCTGACTCTAAAACTTTAAGCTGTAAAATATTTCTAGAACTTTTTTTAGTGGAGGGAGAGATGTCATCACAATTCCCCTATACTGATGAAATTATGGATCCAGATCTCCCTCATCTCCTGTCCTCCACCCCACAAAAACTCCTCCATGACAATGCCAACCACAGAGCAAGACACATATTAGGTCTCTAATAAAGTAATTCATAAATGAACCATAATAACTATACTGTGATTAGAGATCAAAAGTAGGAATCTTTCAAAGCAAAAGACAAATCTATCAAAATTAATAACAATCATGACAATAATGAGATAGCAATAGCTTCCATGGATAAGATGTTTTGAGTTACAAAGCATTATCATGGACATCAACACTGTGACCCTCACAATCTTCTCTCACCTGATCAGTCTTATGACCATTTACACACTTTAAAAAGATGCCTGGTTGAGATTATAGATTGTTGTGACTCTAAAATTAAATAAGAGAGGAAGATATATAATAGGTGAGGCAACTATATGACTCAATGGATATAGTGCTGGGTTGTTATCATGAAGACCTGAGTTCAAATCTGGCTTCAGACACTTACCAGTTTTTGCACTTTGGAATCTACTGGAAAAGGAATGGCAAATCCCTCTAGTATCTTTGTCAAGAAAACCCCAAAGACAAGATAGTGCACAATGGCTCATAGGTTCACAAGGAGTCAGTATCTTCTGTTCCACCTTTCCACCAATTTTATAGACTATCTTCTTCCACTCAATAGCAAGTTCCTTGCTTTGAGGGCATATTCTATCTTTTTTCCCATATTTATATCCCCAGTTCTTAACAGAATACCTGGAACATACACAGCCTAAGAAACATTTAACAGGCTTCTGTCTTTAGTCAAGTCACTTCCCTCTCTGGCCCCAGTAAAATAAGGTAAGAGGTCAGTGATCTCTGAAATAATATAGTTCTGGATTAGCTAGACTTCCAGAGTTTGAGAGATTTGATTAATTTTGCTCTATTGGCACAGTGTTCTAACCACTTGGAAAAAGTTTCCCTAGGTCAAAAGTACTTTTAGTTGGAATCTCCCCATTATGAATTTAGTATTACAGCTGAACTGAACTATTCTCTATTTGTTCCCTGTCCCAAAGACATCCTGTGTTTTCTTGTCCTTCCCTGCCTTTGTTTACTGCCATCCAGATTCTTATCTCCTCTTTTTTCTTTTCCTTTTGATTTATGGACTATGAAAAGCATTTCAATAACATAATACAATAAAAAAGATGATTGTGGAGGGGTGGAGCCAAGGTGGTAGAGTGATAGCAGGAAATCCCAGAAACTCTCCCCCCAGACCACTCTAAATGTCTTTAAATTATGAATCTAAGCCAATTATAAAGTGGCAGAACCCACAGAAAGACTGAGTGAAGAATTTTCCAGCCCAAGACAACTTAGAAGATCCACAGGAAGGGTCACTTCCAGTGGAGTTGGAAAGGGTCATAAAGCAATCTGGAACAAATGAGTTCTAGCCTTCCAGAAACAGCCCACAATGTGCCTGGGTTACTGGGGTCACTTGGGTTCATGGCAGGGGAAGTTTCCAGACCTCTCAGTCTGGGGATTAGCTAAGACAACTTGGAAGGTCAGTGGAGTGGCACACTAGAGTGAGCATGGAGCCCAGGTCAACACAGTCCTCAGCACAGCCCTGGTCCTGGGAACTAAAAGCAGGCCTACAGAGACGCCCAGCAGCTGTTACCAGAGTGCTCAGCCCACAGATGGTAAGGCAGTCAAGGAAGACTGCAGAGGTCTCTCTGCTTTACCTGGGGTGGACTCTGTTGCATTGCTCATACTCAGTTCCAGGACAATCTGGAGCATCATGCTGCCATAGCAGAGCAGAGACCCTCCTCACATTTCCAGGACAGAGAGGAATGCTTGTAGTTATCCATAGAACAGTGCACTGACTAGGAGAATAGCCTGCAAAAAACCCTCAAAAGCTTGGGAAAATGTGTCCTCCACCCTGGAAGTAGAGCAGAGCCCCACCTTAACAAAAGAGTTAAGATCAAGTCATAGGCTTGATCAAGTTGAATCTGACCACAGACAATTACTTTGGTCTTATGGAGGTTCAAAACACACACTCAGAAGATGGCAAAGTCACAGCTTCTGTATCCCAAGCCTTCAAGAAAAATAAAAATTGGTCTCAGGCTATGGAAAAGTTCAAAAAAAGATTTTGAAAATAAAGAAAGGGAGGTAGAGGAAAAATCAGGAGGAGAAATGAGAGTAATGCAGGAAAATCATTGAAACCAAGTCAACAACTTGGTGAAGGAATTACCAAAAAAACTGAAGAAAACAATATCTTAAAACCCAGTTTGGGTCAAATGGGAAAAGCAGACCAAACAGTCAATGAGAAGAAGAAAGCCTTAAAAAGCAGAATTTGCCAGGTGGGAAAGGAGATTTAAAAAAAAAAACCTCTCTGAAGAAAATAATTCATTCAAATGTAGAATGGAACTAAAGAAAGCAGATGACTTTGTGAGAAATCAGGAAAGAGTAAAACAAAACTAAAAGAAAAACTAGAAGAAAATGTAAAGTATCTCATTGGAAAAACAATTGATCTGGAAAACAGATCCCCAGAAGAGCTCATTTTAAAATGATTGAACTACCTGAAGTCATGAACAGGAAAAGAGTTATCAAACTTCATTTTTCAAGAAATTCTACAAGAAAATTGCCCTGATATCCTAGAAGCAAAGGGCAAAATAGAAATTGAAGGAGTCCATTGATCACCTCCTGAAAGAGATCCCAAAATGAAACCTTCCAGAAATATTATAGCTAAATTCCAGAACTCCCAAGGCAAGAAGAAAATATTACAAAAAGTCAGAAAAACAATTCAAATATTGTAAAACTACTGTCAGAATTAAACAGGATTTCACAACATCTACATTAAGAGCTGATAGGACTTGGAATATGATATTCTAGAAGGCAAAAGAGCTTGGATTATAATTGAGAATCAACTACCCAGTAAAAAAAGGAACATTGTCTGTCAGGGGAAAAGATGGACATTCAATAAAATAGGGAATGTTAGAACTTTTCTGTTGAAACGACCAGAGCTGAACAGAAAGTTTTAATCTCCAACTACAAGACTCAGGTGAAACATAGAGAGGTAGACAGGAAGGGCAAATTATGTTATTGAACTGCTTGTATTTCTGCATGGGAAGAAAATACTGATAACACATATGAACTTCTCATTAGGATAGTTAGAAAGAGTATGCATATATATATATATGTATATATATATATCTATACATCTATATATATATATATATTATATATATATATGTGTGTGTGTGTGTGTAGACAAGCCACACTAGGGAACTGAATATGAAGGTATAATATGCTATAAAGATGGAGCTAATGGGTTAGAAAAGAATATACTAGGAGAAAAGAAAAGGAGAAGTTGAATGGGTTAAGATATTTTAAATAAAAGAGGCAAGAAAAAACTTTTGCAGTGGCGTGGAAGGCAGGAAAAATTAGGGGGAAAGTGAACTTTCATTCTCATCAGAAATGGCTCAGAGAAGAAATAACATACACACTTCATAGGGTATAGAAATCTATCTTACCCTAGAAAGAAAATAAAATGAGAGGAAAGGGATGGGAGAAAGGGGACAAGGGGAGGGGAAAGGGTGGGTGATAGAAGAGATGGAACAGGGTAGTCAAGCACAGCACACCTTTGATGAGAGAAAGGGTGAAAGAAGAAAAAGAATAGAATAAATGGGGGTGGGGAAGAATAGGATGGAGGGAGATATAACTAACAATAGCAATTGTGGGGAAAAATATTTAAGCAACTTCTCTGAAGGAACTATGATAATGTGATCCATTTCAAACTCAAAGCTTCTGGTATCTAAATACAGACTGAAGCACACTGCTTTTTTTCCTCTCACTTTATTTTTTTCTTGAGATTTCTCTATCTTTGTGGAGGGAAGTGGAATTACGTTTATTTTTGCATGAAGACTATTGTAATAATGTGAAAAAATAAATATTTTTTAAAAGATGATTGTACATTAGACCATAAATCTACTATTCACAATTTACTATTTATTTCATATACTTATGTATATAAAATTATTCTTTATATACTTCTATCAGTTCTTTCTCTGAATGCAGATCGTGTCTTTCTTCATATGCCATTTAAAGTTAATTTGGAAATGTTTATTATTCAAAGTAGTTTAGTCATTCAAAGTCATACTACTTAAAACAATATTGCTATTATGCTGTTTTCTTATTTCTGTTAATTTCACCCTTCATTATTTTGTGCAAGGCTTTCCATGCTATTTTTTTCTAAAATTATTGAGAGATAGCTCAATAATATTTTAGCACAATCATATGCCACAACTTGTTTAGTCATTCCTAATTGATGGTTTTCCTTGCAATTTCCAGTTCCTTAACAGCACAAAGAAGGCTTCTATAAACATCTTAGAACAGATAGATTTTTTCTTAATTCCATAATTATCTTTGAAAATAGATCAATTATTTATATTGTTTGGTAAAAGGGTATAGGTAATTAATGACTATTTTGGCATAATTCCAGATTACTCCTCAAAATGTTCGGATCACTTCAAAATTTCACCAACTATGATTTATTGGTCCGATTTTCCAAAACTACTCCATTATTTGACCCTTTCCCTTCTATTATTTTAGCCAATCTGGTAGGTTATAAAATGATATTTGATATCTAATCAATAGAGATTTAGAGCATTTTTATGTAACTATATAAGATTTATTCATAAGAAAACTTCTGGTTCATATCTTTGACCATTTATCAACTGGAGGATCACTTGTTTTCTTTATAAATGTGATTAATATATTCTTCATATATTTTAGATATAAAACTTTTATCTCTTTTTCTATTGAATTATCCCATAATTTTGTAGAGGAATTTGTTGGTTCTTTTCTAATGTCATTCATAGGTGATATGTATTTTGTCCTTGTCATGTGATAAGCATTTTAATTATGTGTGTTTATTCCTCCAGTAGGCTATAAGCTCCATTAATATGCTTGGAATCATTAGGGAACAAGAGAATTCTAAACTACTATTACTATCATAATCATCATATAAAGTTTGTATCTCCCCCAGCACCCATCAAAACTGGTATAGAATAAAAGCACAATTTAAAATGTATTAAGAAAGGTATACTATCTTCCAAGAATAAGTTGATTGTCTCTTGATATTCAATCTAACTGAGCACATGTTCAGTTAGGGTCAAAACAATATAAGAAGGAGATTATGCCAAAGGAGGTATAATCAAGATGGTACCGGGTCTTCAGTCTAAGTTATAGAAATACAGACTGAAATAAAGGAGGTAATTTGACTTGGAGAGGAAAAAAAAACAACTCAGGTGTGTGATATGAGAGCTGTCTTCAATCACTTAAGAATTATTACAGAGAATAGGAATTAGGCTCCTGTTGTTCTGCCCTGGAGGAATGTACTGTTGTAAGAGACAGAAGTTGTAGAAAGATAAATGTAGATTTAATTTTAACAAAAAATAAAAATCTCTCTAAAAATTAGAGTGGTTCAAAAGTAGAATTGATTGCCTTGAGATGTGTGGGTTTCCTCTACATTGGAGGTCTTCAAAATCTAGATGACTATTTGTCAGGTGTGTAACAGTGAGGATTCTATATGCATAGGTTGGAGTAGATAAGAGTTCTTTACGTCTCTAATATCTTCTGATTCTTTTATTTCGTGATCCAGTGAATGCATGAATGAAAAGGATGGTTGGTATGAAACAAATGGATTAACAAAAAATGTGTACATTGACAGAGAAAAGCAGATGTCAGACACCTAACCCTCCCCCCCAGTCTCCATTTCCTTACATAAGTGATATGATGCTAATTTACAAATACCTCAGTCAGGGCAGCACTTGCAACAGCCTTCTCCTAGCCTAAAGCTTAGCTCCATATGGTGATCTCCCTGAATCTATACTTTTGAGATATGTTTCAGTCTTCCAAAATAGACCATAAAACAAAAGAGATATAAAGGAGATATAAAAGAAAAGAAAATTTCCAATGTTAAGACTAAAATAATCCATTTTTTTGTCATTAAAGGAATTACTTTCTCAAAGTTGATCTCCCTATTGACTAAACAAGCTGTAATATAAAAATGTAAATTAATTGTATTGCCTCATAAGGCAAAAAGGATAAATAATTTAAAGAAATTTGGGGAGATTTATAAGTTGCAGTAAGTAAAAGCAGGAAAATCATGTCAAACAATCAATTGTTCATTCATTTTCAAGTCTTTGTGATGTCCCATTACTTAGGTTTTTTTTAGCAAAGATAAAGGAGTGATTTGTCTTTTCCTTCTCCAAGCAAACAGGTTAAGTAACCTTCTCAGGGTCATATAAGCTAAGGTCATATAAGTCTCAAACTGGATTTGAACTTGAGTCTTTCTGACTCTAGGCAGTTCTATCCATTGATCCATCTAACAGTATTAATTAAAATAAATATTTATCAAGCACTTGTTAATCACACACTGTGCTGAATTCTGGAAATATAACAAGAGACGAAAGACACTCCTTGCTCTCAAAGAGCTTAAAATATATACAGGATGATGGCAAAAGTGCAAATGATAAACACAGTAAAAATGAAACAAAATTCTGAATGATTTTAAGCTTGGTCATTCAAACTTCTACCCTAAAAAGAGTTTGAAAAATCCATCTCCCCTTCCTTCACTTCATAAAGAGGGATCCTACATGTGGAATATTGCAAAAACCATCAAACATAGTAGATATGCTGGTTGTATTAGTTCAATTGCTTTTGTTCTCTTCTTCTTTTGATCTCTGTTACAAGAAATGACTCACAGGATAAGAGGGAAAATATATTTGAGAAACCAATGTAATATAAAGCAAAAGGCATCATTTTTTAAAAAAATGTCATTACCCATTTGAAATATATAGCAATGAGGGAACATCTTTATCAGTTTATTCCTTCTTTCCATTCTATAAATCAGGAATGGGGAATCTTTTTTCTGCCAATATCCATTTGATATTTATAACATCATTCTGGGTCATACAAAATTATCGATTTAAAAAATAGCTTGCTATCTTTGGTAAAACATTTAATTAATTCCACTCCTAAAAAGTTCCTAGATTTATTGAACTTCAAGTCCCAGCTATGGTTGCCAGACATATGCAGCACCAGATCAAGTGATTCCAAGGGTCTTATAAGATCTGCAAGCAAAATGTTTCCACACTTGCTAAAGAATTTAGGTTTTACCAATGGAAGAGGGATAATTTATCTCACCATTTGTTTTACAAATTAAAAAAAAGATCCAGAGAAATTTAGCAAATTAATAAAGTTTTCACAAGGAGTTTTCAAGTCAGACATTGAAATTGGATCTTCTGACCTCAAAATCCTTTCCCAATTACATAAAACATTATGTAAACATATGCAAAACATTATGTATGACAACTGTCTCTTTTTCAATCATTAGCTGCAGTGGTCCAGAGGATCACAATGTGAAGGAAAACATGAAAGGACTAGAATAAGTTTTCTCTATGACAAAAAGTTATTAATTTATATAAATAATATGTAAAACTATTAATGATTTTACATTGACAATAAATTCTTCATATAATTAAATATCATGGATTATTAAATGAATTAATAATATTGGTATTAATAATAATAGTATATACAGTTAACTAGACTCAGGTCAGAAATATCTTGATTCAAAGTTTTCTTTTATTCCTATTAGCTGTATGATCTTAACCAAGATGATGATGTTGATGTCATCCTTTGTTCCAGAAGACCATGACATCAAGGAGATGAAGCTATGACAAGTACATGAATTGGATTTGAGTGAGAGGGGTGTTTCTCTAAGTCTTAAGCCTCACTCTCTCCTCCAGAGCCATCTGGATTCAGTGGCTAGATATGAATCAGGACCACTGGAGAGGATCCTAGATGTGAGGTAATCAAGGTTAAGTGACTTGGTCAGGAACACACAGCTAACAAATGTCAGGAGTCCAAGACAAATTCAAAATTCCATCCTCCTGACTCCAAGGCCAGTGCTAAGAGGGAGAGCATTATGGTGAAGACACTATGTAATATGACATTGATTGAAAAAAATCAGAAATGTTTTGCTTGAAAAAGAGAAGATTTGGGAGAAAGTTTCCTCATTCTGGTTCTGTCAAAACCCCTTTGGAAGTCTGATGAAACCTATAGACACTTTCTCTGAATAATGCTTTATATTTACACAAAATAAAATACATAGATTATAAAGGAGACCAATTATATTGAAAGAAATATCAAAATATATAATTTAAGCTCATGGACTATTGGTTTAGAAACTTATTTTAAGACTTTCAAGTGGAAGAGAAAAAGAGGCATATTTTTCTTGATCATAGAAAGCAAAAATAGTAGTGATGGGCAAAAAAAAAAGAGAAGGCTTATTGTATTTAGGTTTTGTAAGACAAAACTTCCTAGCAATCAAAACTATCCGGATGTGGAATATGTTGTCTCTGGAGATGGTTACTTTGCCCTCATTGGAGGTCTTAAACAAAAGAAGTTGGTTACTCACTTTGGGGAGGGGGGTCTTGTAAATGAATTTTTCTCCACTCAAGGTGAGGTAGTACTTTATATATATCAACCACAGAATCTTCTGAGCTACATCAATGGGTCTGAGTTTTCTTTAGAATGAGATGAGATGATTCTGGCAAAAGAAATTTCAAATGAATAGCTTTCAGCCTGGGGGTGCTCATTAGACGAGGCAGGAGCAAACATCTGAGGTGAGGATAGCCTGGCTATATGCACAAAGTCCTAAGAATGTTTTTCTTCCTAACAGCTAATGAAGAAATCTTTCAGCATTCCTGCCTGCTTGCCTCCCTGAATTGTTGTCCAATTCATGAGCAGTGTAAAATATAATGAAATTTAAATCACAGGGTCTGGGTTCAAATTCTGACACTGTAATTTCCTGGCTATACACCATAAGTATTTTTCTCATTTGCATAACAAAGATCTCTTTTTATATGAAAGTCTTTTTTATCTCCACAATTCTTTGTCTGGTTCTAAATAAGTCCCCAAAAGCTAGGAGTCTAGGGAGGTATTCCTCTGTTTAGATATGCTTTTATCATTAAAACACTTTATGGCCTAGTAAATCTGAACTGAGAAGGGAACAAAGCAACTCATTTCTATTGGGAATAGATGGACTAGGCTGAGGGTCAGGCGATTGGGGCTTGGTCTTCTAGTGAATGTAGCAAAACTTTAGACAAGTTCATTCACCAAGGCCTGAGAACTCATCTAAGTCTAATCTGCCTACTGCATTTACTTATACATGCAACATGGACACATACAAAATGCACACTGTACAGAGAAGGAAAATGAGGCTGAGATATTAACTGATTTGTCCAGTGCTTCAAATTGATGTCCAATCTTTCAAATATTAAAAAAAAATTTCTGCCCCTCCATTCTTCTTATTTGTAAAATGAAGGGGCTGGATTTTTATTCACACTAAAATCTAGAGAGATGGCCCTATAACAGCAATTTCATAACCTCTGTAATTTTTGGAATCTCATCTACAAAGATATAGACTTTACTCTAATTTCATTCAGTTTTTGAATTATCATAAGCCAATATCCCATGAAGAGTTTCCTGTTCTGTCTACAGAGAGGTTATCTGTATCACACAATGAGCCTAGAAGTGATGTCACCTTTAAAGGTTAAAATGCAGCATTCGCCTTCAGTATGGACAACTCAAATGGCTCAGAGCCCAGTTCTAAGCAGACCATGAAGGATCACCCTGATGTGAGACACACTCTCAGCCCCTTCCACTAAACACATTTGTCTTTGAGCTCTTAGGGCAGCAGTCTGGCTCTAGGCATCAATGACTGATGTTTGGGTCCTCTCTGGGGCTTTTTTCCTATGATAGGGAAACTTTTTTTGGCCAAGGTTGAGGTTGTCACAACACCCCTTTCCCTCATCTGTAAGTTAGAAAATTCAGTGCTGAGAATATAGTGGTAGAAACCCTAGTTAGACAATAAGGCGACTCTACTGTCAATCAGTTCTCTCCACGGGTGGCCTTCCTGCATTTTTTTTCATGGAAAGAAATGCCAAGCTTGGCTGTTTCCATGTGTAGGCATCTTTCTGCCTGGACTGCCTCCTGTGAATCTGGCCATCTGGGAAAGTCAGTTGAATGACTCACTGCATTTATCCCTCTGATGAAAACCTTGGCTCTGAATATGGCTTAGGGCTATTCAACTGGATTTTACCCACCTCTGTCCCAAATAAGTTCTGGGCTTCAAAAGGTTCATAATTTCATCAGTGTTGATACTCCTTCCCCACTGCTGATCACTAACTGTTCCAGACTTTAATCAACAGTTTCAGGAGGTGCCAGGGAAAGAAGAAAAGAAAAAAAAAGGAAAAAAGAAGAAAGAGAGAGGAGAGAGAGAGAGAGAGAGAGAGAGAGAGAGAGAGAGAGAGAGAGAGAGAGAGAGAGAGAGAAGAAAGAAATTTATGAGCATCACCAGGTATAATGATGAACTTTCCTGAATATAACTTAGCCGACCCTTAGGACAACCAAACAGTGCCTCATTGGGCTCATCCTCAAAGCCTTTCTAATTTGTCAGAACCTGTGAAAGCTTGCACTCTGCTCGAATAGACTGAGAATCTGGATGCCATGCCATAATCAGGCATTGAAAGAGGACTTTGGTAGAGATCCACCCAAATGCTACCTGGAGGAGAAGGGGAGAAGAGGGTGTGAAGAAGAAAAAACCATTAATTATTTTGTGAAATTCATCAAGAATGGAATAATTATTGTTTATAAAATGTGTTTTTAAAATCACAGATATACCAATAAATTCTTTTGGTTTTAATAATAATTATTTTATGGCCAATATATTTTAAGAATGTATATAAAGAGTAATGGAGTTTGAGTTTAAAGACCTGGGCTCAAATCCCACCGCAGGGTATTATCTGTAATGATCTATCAGTATGATCTTGGGCAGGAATCTTAATCTCTCTGGATTCAATTTCCTTTATCCGTAAAAGGTGAATAGGAGGGGAAGAAAAGTTTGCAGCAAATGTCCACTAAGGTCCCTTTTAGCACAAAATCTATGATCTTGGTGATCTCATCAGGGTGGTTATTTCCCCTAATTGCAAATATGCAGCTTCTATGGCTATGCTCATCATTCTTTCTGAGTTTTTTAGTCAGAACTAAAATGCGACAATATATCAGATATGAACTATTGAACCTTTCTAAATGCAAAGCCTAGACTTTGAGCAACAGACAGCTATTCTTTTATCCTATCCAACTTAGTGGGATCTGTAAAAATGGTTTTTTATTGTCATAGTCTTTGAGAACCTAGACTTAGTTGCATAATACATTGAGAGGTCAGGGAAGGGCTTAAAGGAAAACAGTAATAATATAACAATAAATACATAAGATAGACGTTCATATATGCATTTATATATAAAGATACAGCTACATATAGAAGTTTATATATATACATATATGTATATATAGGCCTATATATATGTATATATTATATATTTATATAACTAGATTGATCTTTTTTATGTCTCTCCTATTTCTTCTATACCATTACCAATATCATCACTGAATTTAGATTGTTGAAAACCTGTCATCAGCTCCTGGTTCTACCTATTCCAAACTATGTTTCTCTCATCTCCCAGAAAGACTATCTTAAATTTTCCAATAGATTGTAAATTCCTTGATGATAGGGACTAAATTTTGACTTTTTTTTTGTATCCCCAGAATTTACAACAATGTCTGGCATATAGTAAATACTCTATATATGTCTCTTAAATGACATATATATATATATATATATATATATATATGTATATATATATATATATAGAGAGAGAGAGAGATGTGTACAAATATTTATATATCCATATTCACATATGTGTGTGAGCTTCTGAAAGATTTGCTTTAATAGTGATTTGAGATGGGAAGGCAAACAGAACAATGAAAAAGGTAATGTTATAAGCTAAGTATGGTTTAAAATTTTTCTCCTCCACCAAATTACTGTCCAATAAGAAACTTGATATTATCAAAACACAAAATGAATCTGAATGTCTTGGAGAAGACATTCCATTTATATTTAAGATGTGTGTATTTATAAAAAGTCACATAAACAATAGTCTCTCCCTGGATCATTTGTAGTTATTGCTTTGTTTACCCTTAAAATTAGAATGACATATATCTGTCTTTACACTCACTTACTCTGGACCCAATAACTGAAACAATACAGCCACCATTTCTGGAAAGGACTTTATGGCTCCACTTGCTATCCTCCACTAACTGTCCAGACCAAAACTCCTTTACCTGATCAGTACACCTCTACATTTAATGAATCTCATATTAGAATGTAAGTTCCTTGAGGGCAAGGTATCTCACTTTCTGTCTTTGGCACCATTGGCACAGTATCTGACAGCAAAAAGTTAATAAATACATTTAAACTAGGCAAAAGGAATGAGAACAATGCCATTTGAGAAGTGATTGAAAGGATTAATGATGTTTATCCTTAAGAAGAAAAAAATTGTCTAATGTGGACTGACTGCAGGGGAATTATAGTTATCTTCAGATTTTAAGAGCTTTCCTATAGAAGAGAGCTGTTCTAAATGACCCCAATGGATGCAAGTTGCATCAGTAGATTTAAACTGGATGTAAAAAGACACATTCTACTAATCCAGTTAGTGAAATTGACTACCTTAGATTAGAGATTTTAGGGAAGAGATTCGGTGGCAAATTTCCAGGGAAATCATAGGTCTTTTTGGACTGATTGACCTCTGAGATCCTGTGCAACTTTAAGAACCAATAATTCTCTAGTCAAAATTGGGACAGAAGAGAGATGGAGAAGGAAGGAAAGAAGTCAACAATCATCTTTATTCTCATGCCACAAGCCTTAGGTTTTTTTTTTCAAATTGAATAAGTAAAATAGAGATTAAGTCAAGTACAAAAGTAAATGCCAATGAACATGAACTATTTTTCTTCTGGCAATCCTTGATTATGTGAACTGTCTGATTTAGCAACAAAACAACACTGACATTGGTTCTAAGCAAGAAGTAATTGCTGTCCATCTTCAACAGGCCATGGAAATCAAATGGAATGTGTGATTTCTGACCTCTCTTGACTACATTACTACATTCAACTGCATCAGCCAAGTGTTTCTTTGAAATGTCTTACATTCCTCCATTCCGTACTAATCACATTACCACCCACCTGATTCAGACTCATCATTTCTCATCTTGACCATTGAAATAGTCTCATCTCCAATGTGCTTCTTACTCCAATCCAAGTTTCTTATAGTTGCCGCATAAAACAACATTGAACAAACAGAAATTGTGCTGAACAGTCTTCAGCATCTGACTATCATGAATACAATCAAACTTGATAATTTGGATAGCTAGAGCTCGTTTGAACTGATGCATTTATGCCTTTGACATCATCAAATGATACAAACCAAGACTTGATTTATTGCATTCTTGATTAACTAGAATAATTGGAGACAATTCATATTAAATTTAAAAGTGTGTCATAAATTGGTTTTTTTCCAAGAGAGCTGGTTGTTAAACATTTATCAGAATGCTGCTAAATGAGCCCCACACTTTCCAATCTTTGAACAAACTTTCAGGGTGGATGCATTGCCTTTTGGACATACTATCATTGGCATTCAAATGCCTAAAAGCAAGGTTTTAATCTGCTTTTGCTATCCTCTATTTTTATCCCTTGTTCATAACTGCAAATTCCATTCAAGCTGAGTTTCTCTTGTTTTCTTATATTTTCAAACCTTTAGTCATACTAAGTTTGTCCCACTATCTCTCCCCCACCCCTGGAATCACCTCCAATTTCCTTCCACATATCTATATCTTTTGAAATGCCTATCTATGATTAGAGAATCAAGAGATCTATTTTGATTTATTGTTGTCATTAATTTGTCGCCAGAAAATCATAGACTGTTACTTTTCCCAGTATTGCTGTAGTATCATAGAGCTTCACTGGGTCTCTCAGGAGAGACCCACATTCATTTAAGCATTCAGACATCACCAAAAAGCCTGTTTTCTGTCAAATCATACCAAGGGGCTAAAATGGTCTAGAAAAGGCAGTGAGAAGAATGTCTTTACCTAATGCACCCCTCACTAAAATAAACATAATGTATAAGTCAGTCATCATTTTTATGATGGCATGGTCCTCTTTGAACACAAATCATCATCATCATCATCATCATCATCATCATCATTATTATTGTTTATTATTATTATTATTATTATTATTTATTCAAGGATAAGCTCATGTTTGACTTCCTCCCCAGCTCTTCCTAAAAAGCTGCATAATCTAATTTTTTGTAACAGTGTTTTAGAACTTCTTTGCAACCACCATCTTTTGATTCATATCAGAGATAGTAGTATTCATGTATATATACCCATTTATATTTTATGTATCATGAGGACAGGTACCATGGTTGATATATCTCAGTATCCCCTGGCATAGCATATAGAATAGCAGATTTTCAACAAATATTGAATGAATGATGCTTCTTTTGTTCATCAGTGGGACTGGTGGTCAAACTGAATATATTCTCTTAGGAATCAAAGGTAATAGTTTTCAGGACTCAGTTGAAACAATTCTTGAAAAATTCCTTTTCTCTTGCCATTATCACATAGTGGAATTAGATAAAACTAAGTAGTTTTGTTAAAATAAATGAAGGAATTAATTTAAGGACTAGGAAACCTGAGTTAACTAAGACTCATGATCTATAAGCCAATAGAATCATAGCTGTAGAGTCTCAAAGGACCTAAGGGGCCATGAAATCCAAATCTTTCATTTTATAGGACACTGAAGCCTAGGGAGATTAAATGATTTATCTAATATCTCCCAGTTATTCAACATCATACTAGATCTGGAAGTGACTTTAGAAATATAGAGCAGTGATAAAATTTTCCATTTTACTGAAGAGGAAAGCAAGGTTAAGAGAGAATAGATTATTTGTCCAAAGTCACAAAGGTAGTAGGTAGCAAAGCTAGGACTTCACCCCAGGTTTCCTAGTTCTTATTTCATTGAGAGATTGAGTTGGGAGGTTGTGTAAAATTTTATTTAACCAAGAGTTATTAGAACTGAATGTACATATAAAAGAGAGTTTCACATTCTCTTTCCTTGGGGGCTTTAGGAGAGTTACTTCCAATTCTATATGGGGGAGGAATATCATCCTAAGTTTTCCACCCAAATGATATGTGTATTTTGATCTCTAGTACCTCATATCCTCTAAACTTAGATTAATCAATTTTCCAAAATGGTTATCCTGAGGAGACATGATGAGTTTAGAAGATCCATAAGTCCCATAAATTAACAAAGGTAGTAGTAGTGGGTACCAGAGTGGTGTTTAATGACAGAGAAAGTATCTTATAGATAGATGTGGAATTAGAGTCACATATAAATGATGATAACTTCAGGAATGAATTAACTTAAAAAGAAGAATCATGCCAATTGATCCTTGGAAAAAATTTGAATTGTTCTAAATAACATTGTACTTAAGTATGAAACCCACTTGTCCCAGCAAATCCATGAGGAATAAGAGAGAATGTTCCTAGTTTGGAGAGAATATTTTATCATAATTCTTCTTACTGCATCTCCTTAGTACATTCCTTTCTGAAAGTTGATTTTTAATGGAGAGTACATTATGTGGGTGGAGCTCTGGAGCTGTATTACAGGAAATTCAGTCCCCAAGAGTTATTTCATAGATATCTGAAGGGAGTAGTGGTCAACAGTTTCATGTCCCCAATGGACAAGTGCAAGTCAAACATGACTGGGTGAAGTGGCTCTAGAGGAGGTATTAAGAAGGTAACAAAAGCAAAGCTAAGGGGATAAAAATAATAATTTTTTCTATCTACAGGTAAGAAAGAAAGAAAGAAAGAAAGAAAGAAAGAAAGAAAGAAAGAAAGAAAGAAAGAAAGAAAGAAAGAAAAGAAAGATACATAGCTAGATATGGGTAGACAGATTACTTTGAGAAAGCTGAAATGAGAGAAATGAGAGACTCTATTAAGGGATTATTGACTGTATTGAATTTTTAAGAAAAGAAAGTATTTCTAAAGTTTGAGATTGGGGAAAAGGAATCTATTCTAATCTTGGTTTATAGTAGAAGAAATGTAGAAGGGGAGGACAGAAAAATAATACAGTTCTGTTATAATATGAAGTAAATGCTATGATGGACTCAGCTCTTCTAAGCAATACAATGATCAAAGACAATTCTAAAAGACTTGTGATAGAAAATGTCATCCACTTCCAGAGAAAGAACTATGGAGTCTGAATACAGATCAAAGTATACTTTTTTCACTTTTTTTAAAATGTACTTTTTGTTTTTTTTTCTTTTTCATGATTTTTCTCTTTTGTTCAGGTTCTTTCACAACTTGACTAAAATAGAAATATGTTTAGCATGATTGTGCATGCTTGATCTGTATCAGATTGCTTGCTATCTTGTGGAAGGAGAGGGAAGAGAGGGAGGGAGAAAAAACTGGAACTCAAAATTTTACAAAAATGCATTCTGAAACTATCTTTAAGGTTGAGCTAATATAACAAAAAATGATGATTCTACCCAAATTAAATTATTTATTAAGTGCCATACTAATCAAACTACTAAATAACTACTTTACCAAGTCAGAAAAAATTAGTAACAAAATTCATATGGAGCAACAATAGGGCAAGAATAGCAAGGGAACTGATGAAAAAATTGTAAGTAAAGCTGCAGTCATCAAAATTGCCTGGTACTGGTTAAGAAATAGATAATGGATCAGTAGATTAGGATAGGTTCAAAAGAAGACTCAGTAAATGACTACAGCAATCTACTATTTACCAAACCCAAAGACATCAACTTCTAGGATAATAACTCACAATTTGACAAAAATTGTTGGGAAAACTGGAAATAGTATGGCAAAAACTAGGTATAGATCCATATCTTATACCCTATACCAAAATAAAATCAAAATAGGTACATGATTTAGACATAAAGAGTGACACCACAGATAAACTAATCAACGAAGAAATTATCTGCCACATGTATGAATAGGGGATAAATTTATGATTAAACAAGAATTAGAGCATATTATAAACTGCAAATTGGATGATTTTTACTGTATTAAATTAAAACCATTTTGCACTTAATAAAATCAATGCTGCCAAAATTTGAAGGAAAGCAGAAAGCTGGGAAACAATCCTCACTAGTTCTGATAAAGGTCTCATTTCTAAAATATATTGCATCAAATGTATAAGGTTACAAATCATTCTCCAATTGATAAATGGTCAAAGGATATGAACAGACAGTTTTCAAATGAAGAAATTAAAGGTATATATAATCATATGAAAAAATGTACTAAATCATTATTGATTAGAGAAATGCAAATTACAACAACAAGGAGGTATCATCTCATACCTATCAGATTGGCCAAGATGAGAAAAAGGGGAAATGATCAATGTTAAAGAGATTGAGGGAGGATTGGGAAATGGATGCATTGTGAATTGTGAATGGATCCAACCTTTCTGGAGAGCAATATGGAACTATGCCCAAAGAGCAATAAAACTATTCATACCCTTTAACCAGCAATTCCAATTGTAGGTCTGTATTCAGAAGAAATTATTAAAAAAGGCAAAAACTTTACATGATCCAACATATTCATAGCAGCTCTTTTTGTAGTGTCAAAGAATTGGAAATTGAGGGGATGCCCATCAATTGGGGAATGACTAAACAAGTTATGGTACATGAATATTATAGAATTCTATAAGAAATCAAAAATGATCAGTCTCTAGAAAGACACACTTGTGGGATCTGATGCTGAGCAAAGGGAGTAGAACCAAAAAAACAATGTATATATCAACAACATTATGAGATGAACAACCTTGATGGAAACAGTTCCTCTCAGCAGTTCAGAGAGCTAGGACAACTGTATAAAACTGGCTATGAATAATCTTATCCCCATTCAGAGGGAGAAAAAACAAAACACACATGCACACACATACACACACACACACACACACACACACAAAACCCATCAGAATTTGATGACCACTTTATAAAAATTATCTCTTATGTATCCCTTTCCCTTAATCCTAATTCCTCATACTGAAAATAACTAATCTGCATACATGATATGTATGTACAATGCTCACCTGACTGTTTGCCACTTAGGGAAGGAGTAAGAAGGGACAGTTGAAGGAAATTTTGTTACTTAAAAACATATATGTGCATATGGTTGAAAACAAATTTAAATAAAGATATTGCTGGAACAAAGAAACTACATGCAATTAGAATTAAGCAAAAAACTAATAAATAAATGAATAAATAAATAAATTTAATTAAAAGGACACAAAAGGGGATAGAGAGAAAGAACTGATTGGAAAGGTAAGAGTAAAATCAGATTGTAAAAATCTTTGAATGTCAGAAGGAGACTAGACTTCATTCTGATGACAATGGGGAGCAAATGAGAGTTTCTTAAGAGAGCAAAATGCTACTTAAGAAGATAATTTGGAATGTAACACAGATCATGAGTTGATCAGAGGAGTGGCAGGAGGCAAGAAGATTAGTTAAGAGCTTATTACCATAATATAAGAGTTAGATTGTGAGAACCTGATATGAAATGGTCAATGTGGGGGTGGAAAATAGAAGTTGGATGCAAAAGATTGATGTAGATAGAGTGTCCACTCTTGGGAACTGGCTAGATGTTAAGGAGAGAGAAAAAGAGGCAAGACTAAAAGATGACTCAGATGTTTCAGGTTTGCATGACTGGGAGGAGGGCAGCAACATCAGTAAATTTAGAGATGTCAGGAGCAGAAGAGCAGGTTCTGAAGAAAAGATAGCAGATTATATGATGGAAGATTTACTATGTGAAGGACTAACTAATCAACTTCATCTCACAAGGGAGGAAAATGAAGGCTAGAGTGGTTAATTGATTTTTTCTGAAGGCTACATAAGTGGCAGAACTCTAATTTAAACACAGATTCTCATATTGCATAACTATCACTCTTTCCACTGTGTCACAGTGCCCCTGAAATACTGTAGAAGTGTTGAGTTTAAAGTATTAAGGACTGAGGCAAGCATAGACAGAGGCCAGTAGATTTCAATGGAAAGAGCACTGAACTGGAAACCAAAGAACATGGATTCAAATCCTGCCACTGACATTTTTCCTGTAAAGTGAAAAGTTACTTAGCTCCCTTAGCCTAGGTTTCAATTTCTTCAGCCTGCAAAAATGAAGTTTTGACTAGATAACTTCTGATTCTGTTACTTTAGCTCTGTATCTATCATCTTATGATCTTAGGAACCCTGTTACTTGAGCCTCAACATAGCAAGGGTTTGATTAAATTAAAAAGGAAAGTACTAATTATTAATTTGTTCTGAAATAAAGGGAAGCTATAAGTACCCAGCCTGGAGTCAGGAAGACTCATCTTTCTCAGTTCAAATCTGACATCAGACGTTTACCAACTGTGTAGCCCTGAGAAATCACTTAACCCTATTACCTCTGTTCCTCATCTGGAAAATGAAATGAAGAAGGAAATGACAAATCACTCTAGTATCATTGCTCAGAAAACTCAAAATGGATTCAAGGAGAGTCAGACAAAACTGCAACAACAAATCAATAATAAAACTTTGCACAGATTTAGGAGAACGGCAATAGATAAATACCCTTTCTGGATCGCTGTCAGGAGATGAATGACAGCCACTCAGGGTCAATCATAAGGTTTGTAAGCACTGATAAGGAAAGCCTGCCACAGCTTCTATGGGTAAGTGAAGCTCATCTGATTGGTGTTGGCATAATGAGAATTTGTTCTCATTCCATTTTGATAACACAGTCATTAACTAAGGAGAAGGAACCAGGCTGAAGCTTGTTATCTGTGGAAAAATTCAATTATTCTGAGTTAACATTGCCTCTGTTCCTCTAGAAAAGGGAAGTTTCCTTTTCTAATTTGTTAAGTCATGTTCAACTGTGAGTCAATTATTCTCATCTTTTCATGTGAGATTTCCTTTATGTCCCTTTAAAAGGATACAGGTTGGGGCAGCTAGGTGACAGTGGATAGAGCACCAGCCCTTCAGTCAGGAGGACCTGAGTTCAAATCCAGACTCAGACACTTATTAATTACCTAGCTGTGTGACTTTGGGCAAGTCACTTCACCCCATTTGCCTTGCAAAAAAAAGGATACAGGTTCCAGAATATGTGCTATAAATTCTTTTGAGATCTTTATAGACCTTCAAGTCTCACAACTGCCACTATGTAACTAATGATATGTCGTATTGTGAAGGCATATAGATGTTAGACATTAGTCAGGAACGAATAACTTCCCCGAGTGGTATCATATGCCTATAATCCCTAATACTTGAGGAGGCTGTGATTGGTGGATAACTGGAGCAAGGGAGTTCTGAAATACAGTATGAATAACTCCATTCAATATAGATACTAGATACAGAACAAATATGATAAACCCCTGAAAGGGGAGGGGCAAGCATCAGACTGACTAAGGAGGGAAAACAGGTCCCTATTTGAAATGTAATTTGTCAAAGCTTGATGCTGATTGTTAATGGCTGATTTTTAGTTAGTCACATTCTAGCCTGAGTTAGGGGAAGGAAAGGGAAGGAAGGGAAGGGAAGAAAGGAAAGGGAAATGAAAAGGAAGGAAGGAAGGAAGGAAGGAAGGAAGGAAGGAAGGAAGGAAGAGAGGGACAACCAAGGAAACAAAAGAAACTAATTAAAGGAAAAGTAAATGTTATACTTGATGTACTTGTATCTGTCATAAAACAAAAATAAAATTATTTATTAGACAGTAATATTTATTCATTAGCTTCATTTGGACATGAAGTCGATATACCTATGTAGTCAGTTTCTTTGCTAACTAGTTGCATGACCTCAGATAAGTCATTGACTTTCTCTGGGCATCATTTTTCCCACAAGTAAAATGAGTGGGTTGGATGAGCCAACCTCCTGGGATGTTTCTAAGTGTAATTCTATTCATCCTATGACAGCATGATTTTCTATTTATAAATCATGAAATCTGCCAACTGGAGTAAAAACCAAAAGAAACAAGATATCCTAAGTACAAATGATGTACCTTGTTAGTAACTCAACTGTGACCAAATCGTTTTATAAATATTAACTTGCCAACTTTCCCTTTGTGGCTATATTAAGACTTTTCACACTTTTAACTCAATAATTCAGTTAAACTTAACTTTACCTACTAGTTACTATTATAATATTAAAGATACTATTAGTACCCTCTGACACACTCAGGGAGGTTTAAATTTCTCTGACCAACCAATTATGAGGCTAAGCATCTAATGGCTCTCAAATGCCTTTTACATGAGAGAATGAACTTCAAAATTTCTGCTTCTGATTTTCTAATTCATTACCCTTAGAGTTATTCCTTCTGAATAAATGAAACAAATTGGAATTTTAAAGGATCCAAACTCTTCTGAGTTTTTTTTAAAAAAGAAAATATATGTTTAAACAGTCAAATAGATTACTTCACATCATTTACCAGATTGGTCACAAGATGAAAGCAAGATTCAGTAGACTATCATTCATTAAGTCATCCATTAATTCATCTATTATTTCAGCAAATATTTTTAAGCACATAATATGTGCAAAGTACTATACAGGCAGTACTATACAACTCAACACTACATATATATATATATATATATATATATATATATATATATATATATATATATATATATATATATATATGGAAAAGATACTGGTCCTACCCTCAAAGGCTCTACAGTTTAGTGAATGACATGAAATTACATGAAACAAATAAATGTCCCCATACTAGAGGAGGAAAAGTTCAAATTCAAAAACCTTTTAAAATCATAGCCTCATCAAGGGGATGGCAAGCATAACTTTTATTAATATTCAGCTGTGTTAAAGACTATTCCTTCCTTCCCATTCTTCCAATACCTCTAGTTACTGAATTAGTCATATGTTTTGTTTTCTGTGGTCTCATCAAAATCTCTCATATTATCTGTCTTTGTAGGTATACTCAGTCTCCTTCAAAGAGCATTTAAGTATAGCCAGATGGCTTTACACATCCCTTCAGAAGCAAGTGGCTTCCTTTCTTTCTGAAATGTTCTCCCAGATATTCATATATCTTATATGTATCTAATTATTTACATATTGACATATAAATGTTCAGGTCACATAAACTATGAAGTTTTTTGAATGCAGGGAATATTTTTAAATCTATTTTTATATCCCCAACATTTGGCAAAAAAAAAAACTCACAATACTTTTTTCATTACTTGACTGGTATGGAAGGTCCTGGATGTTTTTCTCTTCTACAGACCATATTACTTTAGGAAACATTGGGGAGAATAATAGTATTCATTTTAAATGGATTGTATGGTATTGGCTGGGTGGGGGGGTGAGTATGAAGAAGAGTTCAACAGGAGGAAAAAGAGTAACTTTCAAGTAGAGAAGGATGAAATGATATTCTGCCCTCATTCTTCACAGGAGAGGTAACACTAAAAGATTAGAGAAACCTAGAGATTTATTTTTTCTTTGTATATAAAAAAACTGGTGGATCAGATGTGCTACGGAGATGGGGATGAAAATAAGGCACTAACTGAAATGAGAAAGATAGACAGCCAGAGAAACAGACAGGCGAACAGAGACAGAAAGACACAGGGAGAGACAGAGACATATTCTACCCTCAATCCTTTCAACCAGTAAGGTCAGCAAACCAAATTTGGTATGAAGAAAAGGTCTCATTAAGGAACTCAGAATTTACATAGTGGTGTTTGTGTGTGTGTGTGTGTGTGTGTGTGTGTGTGTGTGTGTGTGTGTGTGAGAGAGAGAGAGAGAGAGAGAGAGAGAGAGAGAGTCAGAGAAGACTATTTCAAAGACTATTTCATCTATTTCAAACTACGTTTGTGCTGCATGATTCAGTGGATAGAGAATTGGGCCTAGTATCAGAAACACGTGAGTTCAGATTTGACTTCAGACACTAGCTGTGTGACCCTGGGCAAGTCACTTAATCTTTGTTTGCCTTAATCTCCCTAGAAAAGCAAATGGCAAACCACTCCAGTATCTTTGGCAAACCCCCTGAACCGCATTGACATGATATTGGCCCTCAGGGTCCTAAGGAACTGTACATGATTGAATGACTGAATAATACCAATGAGCCTCTGATAAAAGTTAATTTTAGGACTCAAAGGATTTTCTCAGAGTGGGGGAGGGGTCTCAGTATAAGGATTCTTTCTACCAATGTAGTACACACTCCTCTAAAATTTAATGTGTTCTCTAGGGAGATGCCTCAGCCTCCTAAGTACATGCCATGTCCAAGGTCAAATAGTTAGAAGTTTTGAGATGAGAATGTCAAAAAATAACTTTCTGACTTCAAGTTCAGAATCAGGTATTTTGCCATACTTCTGTATCCTGTAACATTAATTCAAAGACTAAAAAATTGTTAATAGATACACAAATAGATAAATAAATGATTTGAATTGATAAGTTAATAAATTAATAGATGCATGAATGAATGAACAAATAAACAAATGAATGAATGAAAGAGTAGTCATGCAGCCTTAATTTAAAGACCTCTAGTGAAAAGAGAAGGAGATTTTTGGAGGACTAATATGTTTTCAATACAGGACCATTGTCTTATTTTCTGACTCTCTTCTATAATATGGCAAGTCTGCAAATGTGCAAAAGATGATGAAGATGATACACTCTCACTTCTCCAGAGAACTACATGGATATTTTATACTTTTTTAGGATGGTGACACAAGAGAATATCCTCTTCCTCTGCCCCCATACATGGATCCCCCAAAATGACATAAGACAGTATCTGCTACAAGCACTATATTTCTAAGTGGTATTCCCAGGAGGTATTTTCTCCTTTATACAGTTAGAGTTTAGAGCAACTGTGATCACTACACACACAAAGCCAATGTGTTTTTTCACCAACCCTGGAAGGCTGTATGGATGAAAACAGGCAAAAAGAAAATCACTGACATAATCAGCATGAATCAGAGTTGTCACATGTCATAAGTTTAAAACCTAATTGGATTGAAGGCAATTCATCAACATCATCATCAATGTCATCATCCTAGATGACATTTGTATGGCCTTACTTTACACTTTGCAAAGTTCTCTGTAGACATTACCTCACACCATTCTCACAGTCTTGCTGAAAAGCAGGGAAGGATGGGTCCAATTTTCATCTCTATTGGACAAATGAGGAAAATGAGGCTCAAAAACATCATGTGACTTGACCAAAATCATACAGTTAGGGAGTAGCCAAGCTGGGATGCCATCCAAATCCTCCGACTCTAAGCCCAGCACTCTTTTCATTATGCCCTGCTACCTCCTTTTCTGATCTTCCATGTTGGATGGAATCTGGGAAGCATGCCAACATCTTCCCAGAATAGTAATTTTTCATTTAAATTCTCCCTATGGCTCCTCTAAAGGCAGACCTTTTCTGTCATCCTGCTAACCTATGGAGTCTCCCTCCCTACCCTCCTTTATAGAGGCAATTCCCAGATTCACCTATTGGACAGCTTTTTACTTCCTGGGAGATTCTCTTTTGGAGCCACCAAAGTTGCTGCTTTAAGAAGTACCATTCATCTACTGAACAGAGAGATCATTCAATACATTATGGGGAGATACTCCCTTCCCTGCTTATAGTTACCTTAATTTCCTTTACCTGTTGGTTATATAAAAAAAATGATTGAGGTTTGTAGTCAGGTTGACTCCATTGATTCAGAGAATAGTTGATTCAGGTCAGAAAAATGGATAATTAATGGGGGGAGGGGAGAAAGACTAAGCCTGCTGTCACTGATCCAGGAGTAAGTGAACATAATGGTATTTCTTGAATCTTAATATTTTTACACATGTAATATAGTCTGCTGGGATTAGGGAATGTCTGTCTTGGAAGTTTGCCTGAAGTTTAAAGGACTAAAATAGCATTTGAACTTAGAAAGGAAAAAATAATTTGAACTTTTGCAAATGTCAGCTTAATGTATACTTCACTGTATATCTATGTACATGTTTCAAATGGACAGAAATATATAGTGGAAGGTGAAGCAGACTTTGCAACTCATTCACTATGATCTCAAGAATATCATCTCATCCTTCTATAAATTTATTTTCTCCTTTTAAAATGGGAAAGAGTTGGCTAGATGACTTCAAAAGTCCCATTCAGCTCCCTTACGTCTTTATTCTATACATTTTATATTCTAAGGTCCTTTACCAACTCTAATACTGCTATCCTATGTCCCTTCCAATTTTAACATTCTGTTTTAAGACTCCTCACAGCATGAAATTTTGCTGATTGTGAAGACTACATTATAAGACTGCATACTAACTCCATAATTCAGATGACTTTTTAAAAATAAAACACTGCTGTGATTTGGGCAGCAATACAGTGGTCAATCCTCAAACAGAATCTCACAGAATCTCAGAGTTGGATGTCTCCAAGGACATTGTCTCCAATTCCTAAATCCAATACCTGAACTGTAATTATCTTCATTACATCACTGAAATAGATCCCTCTGGCCTCCATTTAAAGACCACCTATGACCTGAGAAAAGAATTCCTTATCTCCCAAGGTGATTTATTTTGCTTGGGGACAACTCCAGTCCTCAAGTTTTTTCTTGTGCTATCCACCTTATATATTTTTCTTCAGGCTAAATGCCAATCAGTCCTCATTTAGCATAGACAGAATGTGATGAGAGTTTGTCTTTCAACCCATCTCAGCTCCCCTTCCTATACCATTCTTATCATTTTTCAGTACTTGCTCTGCATGGATGTTAAGACTGATCAACTGCTATCATTATGGCAATCTACTGGACTCTATCCTTCCTTATAAGTAGCACCTGTATTTCCTTCTCCCTTTTCTACCTCCTAACCCATTCAAACTTTCCTATCTTCCCAACCCATTCAAACTTTCCTATCTATCTCCTTTCATCTTTGGTCAGTAATCCAATCCATAAATTCACATCAATATAATTGGAAATGAAAATGGCTTAATGTATTACTCTTCTTAATAGATATTTGAATTGAGGAATGGGTCCTTTGGCTATAAAGACAGGACCTTAAAAATTATATGTTCAAGAAATTGAGCATTCTGCTATTATATGAGCTATCCAAACTATATATCCATGGCTATGTCCTAGCTATGAATGGGAATTACATTGAATCTGGAATAAATATTATTTTCATAATGTTGGCTGATATTATATGTCAAAGGAGACAACAGACATAACCACATCATCATTGGGGTGGGAGTTATACCCCCTACAAAAAAGGATCGTAAGTGATGTGTGTTATTTATTGCATAACACAATCCCAAGACCCAAATACTGAAGTGGTTTATTTAAAACTTCCCACATGTAAACTAAGTAACCACTCCATTTTCCCCAAGCTTCTAGAAAGCTGGAATTAGTGACTTTTATCACTCCAGGAAAAACTTATAGGAAAAGATTTATCATCAGCTACTTGTGCTTCTTGGCCTTAATGATGGTATGATACTATATAATAGTCTGATTTATCTGTCTAATCAACTAAATGAACTGGATATATTTAGTTTAGAAAAAAAGGTTGGGTTGTAAGGGGCATGGTCTGGGATAGCTGTAAAAATGATTTAGCTCCTCTGAGCTTCCTTCCTGATCTACATCTTTGATCCTATATTATGTGTTTTCAAATATTTAGAAAAGTATCATAGGGAAGAGGCTGGGCCTGAAGTCAGGAAGACCTGAATTCAAATTTGATCTTAGATACTTGCTAGCTATGTTATCCAGACAAGTTACTTCATTTCTGTTTTCTTTAATCCATGGAGAAAGAAATAACTACTCTAGTATCTTTCCCAAGAAAATCCCAGAAGAGTATAATTAGATATGATTGAATGACTGAACAATATTAATGTTCCATGTATGTTATGATGTTCTGAGGTTATAGGTTAAAAAAAGAGATAGATCCTGGTCTCAAGAAGCCTTATATTCTGCTTTCAAAAATCATTTATTTGTTTATTTAATTATTTTTCCTCCAAAGGCACATGCATATTTTTAAGTTACAAAATTTCCTTCCACCCTCCCTTCCCAGCCACCTCCCTTCAGTGGACAATAATCAGGTTATCATTGTGTGTACATATTTGTAATAAACATGTTTGCTGATTAGTTATTTTTGATACGAAGAATAGGATCAAGGGAAAAAGAAACATAAGATAATTTTTATAAAGTTTTCATTTTTTTTTTTGTTTTGGGTTTTTTGTTTTTCTTCCTCTGTCCATAGCCAGTCTAATACAGATATTCTAGCTCTCTGAACTGCTGAGAGGAGCTGCTTCATAAAGGTTGGTCATCTCACACTGTTGTTGTTAATGTGTACATAATTCGCTTGGTTCTCTGTTCCCTTCACTCAGCATCAGATCCTGTAAGTCAATCCATGCTTCTCCAGAGTCCAACCATTTATGGCTTTTTATACAGCAATAATATTCCATGGTATTCACGTAACATAAAATTTTTAGCCATTTCCTAATTGATGGGCAATCCCTCAATTTCCAACTCTAATAATCCATATATTCTACAGAGGAAAGACAACACACAAAAGGAAACTTAAAAGTGAGCATGGGATGAAGTACCCATGCAAGAGCATGCTAGCAATATCTGGAAAGGCAGAGGGAGACACCATAAGGAAATAAAGGTTGACTAGCCTCGGTCTGTCTCAAAATGGAACCTCTTTGAAGAATTCACCAATGGAGGAGGGATCAGGTAGGGTGAAGGTGTGTTTCAAGGTGAGATCATATGAATGAATAAAGGTATTCTAGGATGAGAAGATCCAGGGAAGTTCCAGGTTGAGATTGCTGCTGAGGTATAGTGGTAAAACCTGGAAAACCAAAAGCAGAGCTAGAAAAGAGCTGTCTAAAAGGGAAATGGACTTTACTTCATGAGCAGTGATTTCCTCATTCCCAGAGGCCTTCATAGACAAGATAGGTGACCATATGTTAATGTCACTAAAGGAATTACTGACTTTGAGAACAATTGGACTATTTTACTTTTTCAACTCAAAGTACGTATGCTTCTGTAATTAGAGAGGGTAAACTTAGATGGGATGGAGTTGGGCTTTTACTACACAGGCTTTTTTTGCTCAAAGAACAATGCTACTGGGATGCAGATAGTGTCTTATTACTATAGTCTGAAATGCTGGTCCATTTAGGAGCAAATGGTTTCCCATTCCCTGCTTTTCTCTTTTAAAGCGTGACACATGGAATATGAACTTGGGTGATTTCCCATCCCTGTAAAACTTCCATATTGGGTGTGTCACCTCCTATTAAAGTTATATTATCTTCTCATTTTGCTTAAGTTCTATTGCTGGAATCGGACCGAGATGGAAAGTTAAACTTCAATTAGTCATTTAAACTGGAATATGCCTTTTTCTGCTGACTGGAACTAGCAACATTTGGGAAAAATTCAAAGTTTTACCATCAGTTTTAATGAGGGAAGCTATCATCCTTATCATCCTAAGGTATCATGATTAATAAGTCAGCAAAACAGACGTCATGAAACCATGATTCAGCAGTAAGCAAAACCGGAGGGCAAGCCAGGTGTCAGGGAAGAACTTGAATACTATATCAAAACCAAATAAACATTCCTACTACATTGTTTTGTACCATCAGACTCTTAGATCAGGAGGCTGTGGGTGCTTATAAACCCTATATCTCTATCAACACCGAATCTATAGCTCTCCTCTTAGACAACCATTAGTCTCAAAGCCTGGGAAATGCCAAGGTTCAAAGAACTAAGTAATGGTGGACTGAAACAGATGTTACTTCTGATGGTTTTCTATAATTACATTTCTTTTTTCATTCTCACAGACAGTAGGAGTCTTGAACTGAATAAATTATCTGTTAAAAGAATACCTATTTATCCTGCCTCTAGCAAAGTTGGGCAATGGAGGGGAATGCAAACTAAACTCTACTCATAACCATAAGAGATAAATAATGACTGAAAATATTTTTTAATTCTTTTTAAGATTGTAACCCCTATTCAGAACTTTAATATTCAATGATTTGTCTGAAATATTTGGAGGGATACCACTGACCAAATGAATCAAATATTTAGAAATTCTGCATTTGAGCTAAATGACTCTCCACAAGTTTTTTTTAAAATCTGGAAAATCTTGTGGCATTAAGTGAATATAAGTACTTTTATGGGGATCATGGATCTGGGACTGGAATGGACCTCAGAAACTATCACATTCAACCCTCTCATTTTTCAGATAAGAAAACTAAGTCACAGAATAGTTAAGTGACTTGTTCAAAGTCACATAGGTAGTAATGACTTGAACTCAGGTCTTCCTGAGTCCAGATTCTATACTCTGCCTATTCTACTGTACGTCTCAAAACAAATTTAAGCTCTCTAAAATGCCTATAAAATTTCTTTAGTCTATGCTAAGCTTTTCTCAAATGCTAACATTCTTTCTCCAAAATCATCCATGACCCAATAAATATAACTGCCTAGCAAAGGCTTAGTCCACATAGACTTCTCTAATTCCATCCCCAGAAACAAGATATGTTTCTGAGGTTTAGATGTCTGAATGTTCTATAGAGAAGTCTCCCTGTCCATCAGTTAACAAAGATTAATTAGGTGCTTACTATGTATTGAGCTAAATGAGGATAAAAAAAGAAAAGCAAAATAAGAGGGAGAGAGAGAGAGAGAGAGAGAGAGAGAGAGAGAGAGAGAGAGAGAGAGAGAGAGAGAGAGAACACCTGCTCTCAAGGAACTCACAGACTAAGGGGAGAAATAGCATTCAAACAATAATGCATAAATAAAATATATACAGTATAAATGACAGGCCATTTTACAGGGAATGAATTGGGGAGAGGAGGGGAGTAGAGGGTCACAGAACTTGAGGATAAGCAGTAAATGTTATTTGATCTGAGTAGTTATAGGTGAAGAGCATTCCAGAATTGGGGTGGGAAATGGGGGGGGGGGGCAGGGGAGGAGTTTCATCCTTTTCAAAGGCATGGTCATGAAAAATAGATACTGTGTTTGAGGAAGGGCAGACTTGCTAGATCATAGGCTGTATAGAAGGAAATAAAGTATAAGACAGGAAAGGTGGGAAATTGAAAAGTTATAGAGACCTCTGAATGTCTAAAAGAACACTTTATCCCAGAGACAATAGTGAGCTACTAGAATTTATTGAGTGGGGTGGGGGAGAGAGGGGTGTGATCTGCAAGTTAGGAAGATCACTTTAACAGTTTAATGGGTGATAGATTGGAATGGAGAGAGAAACCAGGGAAAAGGGTGACAGCAAGGGCCTGTACAAGGGTGGTGACTATATGATTTGAGAGCCAAGAAAGTAGATCTGAAAGGTTAAAAAGTGTTGAAAAATACCCCAAGGTAGGTCAACAGATGAGATATGTGGGGTGAGTACAAATAAGAAATCACAGATGAAACCACAGTTGTAACGGGAAAGATGGTGATACTCTAGGTTAGTAAAAGGGAAATTATAAAAAGAGAGGAAAACTATAAGTTCTATTTTGAACATGTTGTTTTAAGATATCTACAAGATATCTAAATGAGAGATATCCGAGTGTCTATTAGTGATGTATGATTGGAACTCAGTTGAGAGATTTGAGTTGGAAAGGTCAGTCTGGCAATCATCTACATAGAGATGATATTCAAACTCTGGGAGCTGATGGGACCCCTTTAGGAAATACCTATAGTCAGTGAACATGTCTTGGATAAAGATCCAGCAAAGGAGACTAGGAAAGAGTAGTCAGATAACTATATGAGAAAAATCTAGAGAAAACAGTCTCATGAATATCAAAAGAAGAGAGACTATTAGAGGGAAAATGTGATCATGAATGTCAATGTCTGTAGAAAAGTCAAGAAGATTAAAGTCAAAGAAAAGACCAGTAAATTTGGCACCCTAAGACATCATTTGTAACTTTAGAGAGAGAAGTTTCATTGGATAAAGAGCAGTTCATCCAGGCAGACGAATACCAATCCAGAATAAGATTGCAGTTTATTTAGGAAAAAAACACAAAGAATAGGAAGTGGGAACAGATATTTTGATTAATTTTTCTCAGACTTGAATTAAGTATGGGAATATAAATCTAAGGTGGAAGTTATCAAGAATCATTCTAATTTTAAATTTTTTGAGGATAGAGGATGAGATCATGTTTGAAAGCACCAAGGAAGGAACTATTACTAATAGTATGGAAGCACTTCAAGAGAGCACACAAATTTTAAGATTTCCTAAAAGCATCCAGCTCCTAGAGAAGAAGAGTCTCAGAAATTATCTAATTAAATCTCTTTCTGATAGAAAGATAATATGTTCAAAATCTCTGACAATTATCTATTCAGTCTATGATCGAACTCGCCTTGTGACTGAGAAGTCACTAACTCAGGAGGAAGTTCATACTCTTGTTAGATGATTCAAATGTTGGAAATTTCTCCCATAATTAGATTAAAATTTATCTCCCTTTAACTTCTGCCCATGGTACTAGATCATATCATTGCAGTCACAAAGTTATGACTACATTCTCTTTCAGATGAATTTTTTTCAAATACTATAGAAAAGAGGTAAATTTCTCTGAACCAACACCTTCCTCTCACCTTTTCTTCTCCAAGCTAAACATTACATGTTCTGTCGACTTATCTATGCTCCCAGGTAATTCTATCTTTACTTACTTGACCATCCTTGGTGACCTCCTTTAGATATCCTAAAGCTTGTCAATATTCCCTCTACAATGTGATCAATATGGAAGTGACTATTGAACTCCAAATGTTGTCTGTGTGAAGAGTGTGCAAGGAGACTATCATTTCCTTATTCCTAGATATTTTAATTCTGTTAAATAGAAAGCATAATAGAGTAGAAAGAATTTTGGAATGGAAATCAGGAGAGACCAAGTTTCCAATTCTGGTTCTGCTCTTAATAGCTAAATGGCCTTGGATAATAAATATGAATATCATGTTTTTCCATCTTTAAAATGACATAACAATAATTTGTTCTACTAATTCATGGAATTTTATGAGGAAAACACTTTGAAAAATATTAAAGTATGTATATATATGTCATTATTAGTTCAGAAAAGGTGAGGTGGATTCAAAAAAGAACTCTGCTGTTTCTACTAGGACTCAGTTGTGCAATTAAAAGTCAATTTGTAGCAATTCCTTCAGTCTGCCATTGCCCAAGCTTAGAGCAACTATCTACTGTCATGGAAAGATCTCTGTACTAAAAAAAAGCAAAAGTCCAAGCTCTGATACTTAATGACCAGGGATGGTGTGCTTTACCTCTTGGAGACCCAATTGTACTATCTGTAAAATGATAAAGAGAGACTTTATACCACCAATCTCTGTTTGTGAGGAAAATGCCTTGTTGGGTTCTTCTCTGATTATACTTAACAATTAATCAAGTAGCATCAATTAAACTCAATGGTCCTGAGGAAAGTGACTTGTAAAGTCTATATGAAATTTTAGATAAGAGATAAGACCAAATCCTCTTTATAGACTAGTATGTCATTGCTATTTCTTTATAGCTAAGGACTGTTTCATTCTTTATATTTCTATTCCCAGACATTAGCAAATACATGGTGCATAATAGATGCCAGTTGATAGATTGATGAGAGTAATGCAAAATAATCCATAATATGAAAAAATGTGCTAAATTATTATTGATTAGAGAAAAACAAATTAAAACAACTCTGAGGTATCACCTCACACCTATCAGATTGGCTAATAATGCAAAAATGTAAAAAATAAGTATTTGAGGGAGTGTGGAAAATAGAGACATTAAAGCATTGTTTGTAAAGTTGTAAACTTAACCAGGCATTCTGGAAGTCAATTTGGAACTATGCCTAAAGAGCTTTCAAACTGCTTGTATCAATCTGTGCATTTAGCAATACCACTGCTAAGGCTATGTCTCAAAGACATCAGGAAAAGGTGTGGAGGAGGATCTATTTGTGTGTGTGTGTGTGTGTGTGTGTGTGTGAGAGAGAGAGAGAGAGAGAGAGAGAGAGAGAGAGAGAGAGAGAGAGAGAGAGAGAGAGAGAGAGAACTCTTGTGGTGGCTAAGAATTGGAAATCAAGAGGATGCCCATAAATTCAGAAATGACTAGACAGCTGAGGTATATGACTGCAATGAAAAACACTGTGCTATAGGAAATGACAAGCAGGATGATTTCAGGACTAGGAAAACATTGTACACAGTAAGAGCAATACTGTACAAGAAGAACTGTGACCTAGTTAGTCTCAGCAACACAATGATTCAAGAAAATCCAAAAGGATTGATTATGAAGCATGCTATCTGCTTCCAGAGAAACAACTTATGCTGTCTGAATATAGATTGAAGAAGCATACTATTTCTATTTCTTTTTGTTTCCTTCCTTCCTTTTTTCTTTCCTTCCTTCCTTCCAACTCTCTCTCTCTCTCTCTCTCTCTCTCTCTCTCTCTCTCTCTCTCTCTCTCTCTCTCTCTTTCTTCTACCTTCTTTCCTATCTTTCTTCATTCCTTCCTTTTTTCATTCTTTCTTTATTTCTTGGGTCTTATGCAAAATGACTAATAATACATAAATATTTTACATGATTGCATATGTCTAACTGTATCTTATTTCTTATCACCATTATTTATCAGGGATGGGGGAGAAAAGGTTAGAATTTGGAGTTCAAATCTTTAAAAAATTGTTTAAATTGTTTTAAAATGTAATTAAAGGAAAATATATAAAATAATCAATGACAACTCTCCTCAAAAAGAGCAAATGTATTATTCATTCAATGAACAGGTACTAAGCATCTACTATATGCTAGGTGTGGAAGACATAAAAGACAAAAATTAGGTAGTTCTTGCTCTCAGGAAGCTTATAGTCTATTGGCAAAAAATTGAACATAAAATCAATTTGCTTTATTTTACTTTAACAGAAGTATATAGTTCACGAGCAAGACCAGAGTTCTCTAGTGCACACACAAGTGCAATTGTCCAGCTGTAGTCTCACCTACAGTGACTCATGTGTAAATTTTTCAGCCCCCCACAGTCCTGACTTTAATCTCTGAGTAGCAGCTGTGGGCCATCAGCTCTTAGGGCCCTATAGCAAAAGAAACAGCTGCTTTTCCCGTAGCATCTGGTTTTTCTCAGTTCACTCTTTGTCTTCTCCCCCAAGATTCATAAATGGAACGTCTACAATTCAAATAATCTTTAATGTATTGACAATAAATTGTATAGTCTCTCACCCTCTCCTTAATTTTGGCCAGCCCTGAGGGACAAAAATGAACAGAACATATTGCAAAAAATAAAGAAGCTCAGGTTGATGATCACTAAGTGTTTTTTGTAATAACTTTGAAAAGAATAAAGAATAAAAATGTGCAATCTGAAAAACAATTTACTCAGATGCTGCTTTCTTGGAGTCACATTGTCAAAAACAAAAATCCTCTTTTCTCTTTTCTCCTCTTAATCATAAAAATAGAAAGAGAGGGGAAAGAAGAAAATGAATATAGGGCAGTTAAGCATTAATGTTGCCTGATTCTGGGCAAAGTCGATGGAGATGGACAGCAGAGACAGTCTGTTTCCCTAATCATCCTCTCTCATCTTGACCTGATTTCTTTTCTTTGCATCCAATCAGCCTGTCCACCAAGTTCCTGATCTTCTTGTAAAGCAAGCTCAAGGAACACTCTCTTGAGATCCTACCAGTCTCTCATTCTAGCATCACTGTCACTGCCTTTTATTTTCAGGCAAGCTCTCTTTCTCTCTTTCTCTCTCTCTCTCTCTCTCTCTCTCTCTCTCTCTCTCTCTCTCTCTCTCTCTCTCTTTCACACACACACACAGACACACACACACACACACACACACATACACACACACACATATATGGACATATCTGGCAATATATATCTCCCCTAGTCTTTTTTCAGAAGTCTTTTTAAACTAATCTTTCTCATCCTCCTCCTCATCATAATTTTCATCATCATCAACAGCAGCATCAACCACAGCTAAACAAGAGCAGCAACAACAAAATAAAACATATAACTAGGAGATACCAGAGTAGCGTCTGCCTGACTAACTTGGAAGAGAAATATCTTGGCTTACCAAGTCTCCATAATAATGATATTGGAAGGAGAGTTGAGACTAGCATTATACAAACTATCTACAAAGTAGAGAACGGTATTTTTGAAGGGGAATATATACCAGGAATTGAGTGAATTAAGATTCTCTTCCTGAAGAAGTAGATTGTGAGTTGACCTTTGAAAAACTAGAGATTTTTTAAGGCAAAGATGAAAGTAAATCATGTTTCAGACACTGGAGAATGTGATGTTTAATGAAAAAAGCTTGTTAGAGAGTGCAAAGATATATATTTGTTAAGGACTTTTTTGTGTCAGACTCTATACATAAGAGAAATCTTAATAGGTGAGATTGTTGAGGGAAGGAATTATTTTTTGTTTCTTTTTCTATCCCTAGCACTTAATAGAATGTTGGATACATAGCAAGTATTTATGGACTGACTGTTGACTGATATTTAATGTCGGCTTTGAGATGTGGAAAAATTATAGAGGTGAAGGAAGGAGAGGACATTTCTTGCCTAAGGAACAGCTATGGTAGAGGAATGTTAGGTTGGAAATATCATGTAGGGGAGATGTAGACAGTTCAGTTTGACTGGACTATTGTATGTGCTTAGACAGATTTGAAAATGTAAAGCTGCAATACACATTTTTAGGCAGGATAAAAGTCCTGAAAAATCAGGCTAGGGAGATTACAATTAAAGAGGACTTTAAATGGCAGGTTCAGTTTGAAATTTATTCCATAAGCAATAAGACATCACTAAAAATTGTTGAGAAGTGGAGTAATGTGGTCATATCTGTACATACATTAAATTCATCTAGTGGTTCCATGAAAAGTGGCTCAGAGGAGAAAAAAAATTTAGAGGTGAGGATACATATTAAGTAATGAATGCAGCAGTTCATGCAGTAGTTCATAAGAGACTCTTCTCATACTGTAATGAAAAAAGAAAAGGAGAAGATGGGAGTGAGTTCTGATATAATGGCTAAGATTTTATATGACTAATATCTAAGATTTTAATTTATATTTTTTCTTTAATTATTTTATTTTTCCAATTATGTGTATAAACAATTTTAAAATTTCTTTTTTAAAATTTCAAGTTCTCAATTTTCTCCCTTCACACATACTTCCTCATTGAGAGGGCAAGCAATGTGATATAGTTTGATATAGTATATTTGATATACATGTTCAGTTAGGCAAAATATATTTCCATGTTATTCATATAGAAAAGGCAGAGTTAAAAAAGAAAAAGCGAAAAATAATATACTTCTGTATGCATTCAACTATCAGTTCTTTCATTTAGCATTTCATTTAGGCATTTGGCATTCTTCATCATGAGTCCTTCAAAATTGTCTTGGATCATTCTATTAGTGACAATAACTAAATCTTTCATACTTGATCATTGAGCAGTATTACTATTTCTATGTGCAATATTTCTCTTCTTTGACTTACTACACTTTGCACTAGTTTATATAATTTCAGATTTTTCTGAAGAAGTATCTTGCTCATTATTTCTTTTAGCACAATAGCATTCCATCACAAACATGTATATCATTTATTCAGCCATTTCTCAATTGATGTTTATCTCCTCAGTTTTCAAGGCTTTGTCACCACAACCCCAAACAAAACTGCTTCCCATATTTTTACAAATATAGGCCCATTAAAAATGAATCTCTTTGAAATTCAGACTTAGAGATGGTATTGCTGGGTAAAAGAGTATGTATGGTTTCATAGCCCTATGGGTGTAGGTCCAAATTGCTCTCCAGAATGATTGGTTGAGTTCATGACTTCAACAACAATGCATTAGGTTCTCAATTTTCCTACATTTCCCCTCTCTTATCCCTTAATTTCATTTTTTTTAAATCTGTCATCCTATCCAAGTCAACTCATATCTGTACTTCTGTCTATGCATACTACTTCTAACTTCCCAAATTTAGTTGTCACCTTCCCATGTAGGAATGTAAACAGTTTGGCCTTATAGAATCCCTTATTATATTTCTTTCCTGTTTACCTTTTATGCTTCTCTTGTGTCTTGTATTTGAGAGTCAAATCTGCTGTTTGATTCTGGTCCTTTCATCAAGAATGCTTGAAAGTTCTTTACACCATCATCTTTATATCTGTATATCATCTTTTCCCCTAAAGGATTATACTTAGTCTTTCTGAGCAGGTGATTATTGGTTGTAATTCTGTCTCTTTTACGCACCACAATATCACATTCCAAGGCCTCTGATCAACTAATTTGGAAACAACGGAATCTTGAGTTATCTAGACTGTGATTCCACAATATTTGAAATGTTTCTTTTGGGCTGCTTGCAAAATTTTCTCATTGACATGGAAGCTCTGGAATTTATATTTATAATATTTCTGGGAGTTTCCATTTTGGTATCTCTTTCAAGAGGTGATGTGAATTCTTCCTATTTCAATTTTACTCTCTGGTTCTAGAATATGAGGGCAGTTTTTCTTAATTTCTTGATTAACTAGCTTTTAAAAAGTATTCATTGATTTCCTTGGTCATAAATTATCATCAAGTTGCTAGTCTATTTGAAACCAGAAAGAAAATGTAAATCCCTCAAAGAAAGAAATTGTTTCATCTTTGGTTTTATAACTTCAGCACCTATAACAGTGCCTTTCTTAGTAAGATCTGACTTTAAAATTATATTTATAAAAGATTGATGTATCTATTGCTATTTCAACTTTCAGAACTTTTCAAACATGGTATAGCCTTTGGGAATACAGCCTCCCTTCCTTCCTACAATTATGCAATGGACTAGAATCATTATATACTATAATTTTTTGATCTGGACTTTTGATTTCATCAGATAGGGCAATGATGTTGTTGAAACATCCTCCAGTGATGCCCATGACCAACTTTCCATAAAACAGTTTTACATGTTTGCCTAGGACACCAAAATATTAAGTAACTTCCCTAAAGTCAGAGAGTGGACTTGAACCCAGATTTTTCTGACTACAAATCTAAGTATCTATTCATGATGCCATGTTTCCTTTTATCATTAAGTATTATATCAAATAAGGTATTATTTCTAATCATAATTGAGAGATAAATCTGATATTAGTCATGAGTATGCATCGCACATTTTCATTTCAAAGACTTGAACTACAACTCAGAGAATAGCATTTCTTAAATATAAGGAGTAAATCATTTGGGAATCTCTAGTTGTAAGATGATATACTCTATGTGTGTGGGGGGGTGCTTCCTCAAACACATATATGGAGAAACACATAGAGCACCATTTGTGTATGTATTTACTTAAGCTACCTTCCAATGCATTTCACTCTCTGTTGTCTCATGGAAAGAATTTAGACTGCAGTCATTACTCAGCTTGGCCTCATATATATTAAGGCGTTCTGCCCCTCCTCAATTCTAGACTGCTCATTAATACTTCAGCTTGTAGGCAAAATATGTCCCCTTGGCAGTTCCAGTTAACAGATGCCTCATTTGGACTTGGTTTCAAAGGCAGTGCCTTTATTCTCCCTATTTTAATGCTAAAGTGAAAAACTGTTCCATCAGCAACATTTTCAAAGCACCCACTGAGTATTAAAAGTTTGTTAGAGAACTTGGAAGTTGTGAAAGGGAAAAGACCAACAGCAACACCCTTTAAAGATATGTTCAATTTAATGGGAGAGATAGGATAAAATGAAGTAATTGTTCATATATTATTTAAATTTTACACAAGATTTTCCTCACAACACTAGGAAATATGGAATACAAAATTTATCTATTCATTTTATAAGCAGGGAAATAGACTCAGAGAGGCCAAATGCTTTTTGCCCATCATGAAGAACTAAGATTTTAATCCAGGTCTCATGAAACAAGTCCAGTAGCAGTTGATCAGTTAGTCAATTAATTTTTATAATTGTTTTTGTTTATTCATTTACTCATGTCGGGTTCTTAGCTCCCCATTTGGGGTTTTCTTGGCAAAGATACTGTAGTGATTTGTTATTTCCTATTCCAGTTCAATTTATAGACAAGGAAATTGAGTCAAATAGGGTTAAGTGACTTTCCTAGAGTCACACAGCTAGTAAAATATCTAAGGGTAAATTTGAGGGGAAGGGAGGGGAGGACAAAGAGATAAAGAGGAAAAAGCAGAGGTAGAGATGGAGATTAAAAATATAGATGTAAACCTTAGTCACTGAGATTATAATGGTTTAAAGTCACCTAACTAGTAAGAGAAAAGTCAGAGCAAGAAGTCAAATCTCTTAACTGTTAGTCTCAGATCTTTTTATTTTCTCATGTCAAAAGCAAGGTAAAGTTAAGATGTAAGAACTACATGTCCTCATGTGCTGATGTTGTACAGGTGATAAACACAATATAAATATATTTTGAATAATTGATGTATTAATTATCAACTGAATAAAAAGATATTTGATTTAGTGTCATGGACTTTCAGAATATTGGATCTAAAAGAGACTTTAGTTGTTAATCTAGTAAGAGTATAGACTCCAGGTTAACTGATTTCATAGTTGAAGAAAGTGAAACTCATAGAGGGTGATCAATAATATTAGTAATAATTAATAGTAATTAATTATTATTAGTAATAATTAGTAATAATTAATAGTAATAATTAATACAGCCATATCTGAACACAGGTCCTTTGACTAATATGTAGTATTCTTTCTCAGGATCACAATAGTAAACAAGACTGTGAGTACAAAGGTCACAAAGTCATGTAACAAATTTATATCAAAACATAACTAGAATCCAGGTCTTCTGACTTAGGGCAGTGCCCTTTGCTTTAAATCAGGAATATGTATTCCTCAGCTCTTACAGTAAATATAAAATGATGGAATTTAGAAGGACGGTTACCATAGAATCACAGAATCTAGAAAGAACTTTAAGATCACCCAGGAGAATATTCTAATTTTGCAGATGAGCAAACATGGTTAAAATATATTCCCCAGGTTATACTCATAGGGTATGTTAGGGATAAGATTTGAACTCGATCTTCTGACATGAAATCCAACTTTTTTTTCCCATTGTACAATACATAAAATAAAGAAATCAAAACTGACACATTTGAGGTGACATATCCAAAGGTTATAGTCACTCATAAAATGTGGAAGGCCACATTCATACTGTTTTCACTGCACAGCTAAGTGAAGGCTATTTCCTTTGAATGGAGCAGATGCCTCTTAGCAGGCTCTGCACTCAGAGCCTCTATGGGTTCCATAGACTAAAGTGCTACAGAGCATTCTGTTCTGTTGACACAAGAGCCAGTGAATGGCACATCTCAGCTCCCTATCCTGGCAACCAATCTTGTTTTGTTCTTGGAGCATCAAAGGAAGGACCATGTAAATAGTAACAACAGGTGTGAACAATTTAAGAATGACAGATGTCCCAGAGTCACAGAACAGAAATGGTCACTGATATCAGCATTATTAATTAGTCATTTTATTTACTAGGCCTGAGGCCATTTCCAATAGCTCTCATACATAAGGGCATAAGTGAGCAAAGAGTTAAGAGAAACCTGGAATCCTAATGATAGTGGAACTGTCCCCTCTAGAATACCCACCTTGTGAGGCAGACAATGTTATATAACCTTAGAAACTCTGCCTTTTTCACCCACCTTGAATCTGAACCCTCTTCTATGTTTTGACTCTCCTAATTAAAGTATGAGTTACTTAAGAGTAGCTTTTTTATTTTCTTTGTCTTTTTCTATTTCTATTTATAGTTTTTGCATAATGCTTGGCAGACAATAAATGAAAAAATGCTATTAAATTCATTCAAGGAGGAAATATAACAAGACATAGAAATAACAATGGTCAAGATTTACATTAGAGCAGAGACAAGTCCCTTAACTTCTGCATTCCTCAATTTCCCTAACTGGCAAATGTAGATAAGAATGGTATCTACTCACCAGGGTTGTTGTGAGGATCAAATGAAAGAGTATTTTTAAAGCACAGCATCTGGAATAGAGCAGACCCTATATAACTGCTAACTATTATTATTCAAACCACTCTTCATTGTCTCTTATTCTCATTACCTCATTTTCTGGGTTTATATGTCCCTTACAGCCTAACTGGCATGCAAGTCATAGTTTGAAATATGCTTAAGCCTAATTACATCTGTCATGCATCTGTACATTGTCTTTTTACTTTTAATTTTGATCCTTACAAAAGCATGGTACTCTCTGACTCACAACTATGTAGAACTCTGAAACTAATGTGATGGGCTTTGGAGACAGAGGGAAGTTTAGAATCATGGAAAGATTCATTTCCCAAAGGGAGTTCAGCCTTCTCCTTTCCTTCTCTTCAATTTTTTTACCTAGGTCATTGAGCATCCAAGACATGAATACTGATAGATGAATTCAGTGGAATGCATGACCAACTACATGTTATAATATGTCTTGCATGCATTTTAATCATCTGGATTTTTTGCACCACTGCAGATGCTTGGATTTATCTTTTATGTGATGTTATAGTCTACTGAGGAAATCTTTTACTATTTCTTGGCTTCATGTCTTTATCACAGTACCATCATTTGCAAAGAGAAGCATTTGAATAAATGCATGCTGTATAAGACATTATTTATTTGTTTTAATCACTGACTTACATGGACTTTTAATTTTCCCTTCCATTGACACTTAGAATAATCACCATTAATTTCCAGGGAAAGGTGAGAAAAAAGATAAAATATGTTCTTGACAATTTGAAAAAAATGTAATTAAAAAAGATTTCAAATTCAATACTCTTTAATTAGGGGCAGTTAGGCAGCATTATAGAGAGAATGTTAGACCTAGTATCAGGAAGATGTCAATTCAAATCCAACCTCAAATGTTTATTAGCTATGTGACCCTGGGTGCGTCATTAACTCTGTTTACCTTGGTTTTCTTAATTGTAAAATGGAGATAACTGCAGCTCTTCTCTCTCAGGATTGTTTTGAAGATCAAATGATATCATATTTGTAAAGTGTTTAGCACAGTCCTTGAAATATAGTATGGGATTTTCTTAACACAGAAGATAGTTCTAGCCCTGGAATAAAGAAGAATCTGCTTTCACATCCAGCCTCAGATACTTACTAGTTGTGTGACACTGAGCAATTCACTCTGATGTTTGTCTCAGTTCTTCATATGTAAAATGAGCTGGAAACAGAAATGGCAAACCATTCCAATATCTTTTCCAAAACAAAACAAAAAACCCAAATGGGTCGTGAAGAGTTGGGTAAAACCAAAATAACTCAACAACTATATGTGTACACACATAGGCACACATTCCTCCTATTGATATATATATATATATATATATATATATACATATTGTACATGTATATGCATGCATGTTTATTTCTCCATTCCCTATTTAATTCAATTCACCAAGCATTTATTAATCACTTACTATATTCCTGATCCTGTGGAGAGGAACTGAACCTGAAATTCCATTAGTACATGGAACACTTCCATGAGGGAACTTCCTCTATCAATGCATGTTAGAACCTTTTCTGAAATTTATAATCTTAGAGTTTTACCTAGAAGACCAAGAAATAAAACTTCTTGACTAGGGTCAAATTTCAGTATACAACAAAAGCAGAATATTAACTCAAATATTTCCAGCTCTAAGATCACTCTTCTATCCACTGCATCAAACTACCTTTCTGTTCAAGGCACAATGATTTTTCAAGGTTCTAATTTGGTACTGGAAGAATACATCATTTACAAATGGGTTAGAGAAAGATTGTGATGGGTTTTAAGAACCCAAGCGAATGACATGATCATTATTGTGTTGAAATGGAGAGAGGGGGAGAGAGAGAGAGAGAGAGAGAGAGAGAGAGAGAGAGAGAGAGAGAGAGAGAGAGAGAGAGAGAGAATTGCTAACATTTATATAACCTCTTACAATTCTCAAGAAATTTTCTTACTAATATTATCTAATTTAATCTTTATAACAGATAAGTAAGATAGGGTCTTTTTTGAACATGGAAAAATTTAAATTGAGAGAAGTTAAATGACTTCCCTAAGATTAGACAGTATCTAAGAAGGAATTTAAACTGGGTAGTTGAAGGTCACCTCTACACTTCAAAAAAAAACATATTAAAGGAATCATAGCAATGATTCAGTTCAATTCAACAGGTCTTTATTAAGAAGGTACTATGTGATAGAATGCTAAATATTGGGAATACAAAGAAAAAAAATAAGATAGATCCTGACTTTAAAAAATAGCTTGCATCATACTGGATACTTCCAACAAATAAAGAGACAAATTAGTGAAATATCATGAGATGATAAGGATTTTGTGCCCAAATGTAAGACTTCGAATCTAGCAAACAATCTTAGGTGATTTAACTCAAAATTCTAGCCTGTCACAATGACTGGGACATACAATATGTTAGCTATCCTCTCCAACTTTGTTTCCTATGCAAATTTGATAACTATTCCATCAATAATTTTATCTGATTCATTGCTAAACATATAAATTAGATCCCCGAAGACCTTGCTGCCATGTTGATGTGTCAACAATCCCTCTGGGATTATCTACAATTCATTCTCTGTATATGTTGATGGTACATTTTTTGTATGTCTCTGCCATTAGATTGCCAGTTCTTAGAAGTCAGAGACTGTTTTGACTTTGTTTGCATCCTCAGTGGGGAGCTCAGGGTTTAACATATAGTTGACAGTTAATAAATTCTTATTGACTTGACTTGTTCACAAAAGAGAATTAACACAATGTATAAGAAAGAACACTGTATTAATATATAGTAAGTTAGCATTTTTATTCTATCCTCTTCCACCACTTATCATTTATGTGACAGTAAGGTTAAGTGCCAGTCTTTTAGCTTTCAGGGACTTTGTTGCATCATGAGGAAAAGTGATATATTAATCCTGAAAATTGAGTGCCAGACAAATGATCTCTTGAGGTTCCTTCTAACGCTCAGATTAATGATGATATTGGGCTAAATATAGTTCAGACTTTGTTACATTTGCAACATCATCTATGTAAGCATTCCCTTCAGTGGAGCAGATTTCAATCCATTCATGACTTTATCTACTGTTGATCTTATCTAAAGATGCCCCATATCTCACAAAGAGGGTTCGCCTGGCATATGGAGAGACCTTCCTTTAGATATTTTTACATTGCCTAGGTACCAACAGAACACTTGCACTTTCCATAAGATATCTATTACTCTTATATGACCAATTTTATACAATAATTAGTCTTTGATGACTTCTTCTATGCCTTAAACTTTATGGAATAAATACATCAGTAAAAAAAAGAATGATTTTGGAAGGATAGTTGCATGTACATTATAGACACACACACACACACACACACACACACACATACACACATACATGCACATAAATCCATACCAGTGATTGTATCAGGATATGAAGTACCTATTGAAAAAAAACACCATGTTCTGGTACTTACTAGTAACTGATTTCTAATTTTTATTATTTTGGAAAATTATCTAGGAGATAAGGCAATTAAGTAACCCTCTCTGGTCATTTAGTAAAATATGTCATATTCCTTGCACCCAAGTACTCATGACTCTTGAATCAATTCTCTTTTTAAGATGCAATGTATATGCACATGCATATATTTACATATATATATATAATATGCATACATATATGTGAGTATGGGTGTATATGCACACTTACATAGCTATTAGTTACATACTATACATATTGGTGATAAAAGTAGTCATATGTATATAAATATATATGATATGTATGTAAGATACAAACAAAATATTATATATAGCATACATGCATGCATTGTATAGCTACATATATAAATATATATATATATAAATATATAAACAAATATTCATTTGTGTACATGCATTATTAAAACCAATCTTGTTTTCTAATTTGGGGAGAAAGATGTTATTTATATTTGGATTATTACAGTGAATCCTTAGTGAACTATCTTTAGACTAAAATAAATTAGAAACCAAATAATGATAGAATTGGATGGAGGAATAGGTACTGGATTAAAAATCAGAAAGTCTAACTTTTAACCAGTCCTTCCTCTATCCCTACGTCATTGTGGAACTGTGAACTTCTGTTTCTGATCCTCAGTTTCCCTATCTGTAAATTAGGATATTGGCTTCATTGAACTTAATTATCCTGCTGCACTAATATTCTATGAAACTACAAATCATAATTACCCATCGTGGGAGGTCTACACAATGGAATCATTTGCCATTCCATTCCAGAACAACCTACTAGTCAAGATAAGAGAATAGTAAGTGCCCCTATTCCAAATTTCTTTGAAAGAAGTATTCAAACCACCTCTTCCTTGATGAAGTCCAACTTTATGACCATGGCTGGAGTTTAATACTACCTTTTCACAGGAGAAAACCACAAAGTATGTGAGAGCAAGGTCACCAGTCTGTGTGAGCTACAGAGAAAGAGAGAGCTATTGAGATGGAGGACAAGTCAGACAAAATCTCTTCTGTGCTTTGCTTTGCCCTAGCAATAATAAGCAGACACTAAGCATGGAATCTTTTATTGGTTGTCTCTAGCCATGGATCCCTATGACCAGTTTTCTCATGGCCCAGAGACAGAGAAGGGACATAGTTTCTTTTCATGAGCCAATGAGGGTTGGTGAAAACATCTTAAATTTCCAAAAAGAACTGCAGCTAGTAAAAGGAAGATTAGCTGTGTCCCTTCCCTGGCCCCCTCTTCACTTCACTCAGTCCAATAGGAGCCTGTGGAATGGAAAAAGGCCCACAGTCAACTGGACAACAGACTAGATGCTCACAGAAATGAATTCTGGACTTAAGTCCTGCCATCAACTTACAGTTTGACCCTGAGAAAATCATTCTGGCATCTCTAACACAGAGTACATCATAACTACATAATTAATAATATTGTTATATCCAATTTGAGATTTATTTCTCAATTCAAGATGAATTGGGGTATATAATTGATATGGAGTCTAAAGTCCTGAGCTGGAATCCTGATTCAAATACCTAATATTTTTGTAACTCTTCAACTCACTGAGCCCAAGTTTTCTCACCTGTTGTAGCAATAGTAATTTGGACTTGGACACATGATTTGACATGGATTGAAGACTCTTGGTAATGGAATCTCCATCCAGAAACAAACTCAACTGATTTGCAATTTATAGACTTGCAGAGCTCCCAAGAAGCACTGGGTGATTATTGCTCTGGAGATTCCAGAGATTAATCACCATAATTCATCACAAGCAGAACTCAAAACTGGGTCTTTCTGACTTCAAAGCTGACTTTCTATCACCAAACTTATTATCTAGTAAAATAATAAATAACAATGATAAAGAGATTACAGATTTATAAAGTACTTTACATATACCATTTATTTTGAGTCTTACAGAATCTACTGAGGTAGGTAATACAGATATCATTATTCTGTTTTATACAAATGAGAAAACTGGGGACCAGGGCAATTAACTGCCTTACTTGTGATTATTTAGCAAATATCAGAAAGATTTGAATCTGTAAAATAAAGGTTTGACTGGGATAATTTTTAAGGTTGTTTTTAGCTCAAAATCCTCTTATATTAGAGGTTAGAAGAGTTATGACATCAGTGAAATATAACACCCAAATCATCTATTTTTCTTTTTTGGCAAGAGTAGGGAAGGGAAAGTCAGACTTGTAAAAGTTATCTGTGCGATGATATTTCCTAGTATGGAAAATACCTCTAGCAATGTAGATAAGCAACACATTCACTATAACTTACAGCCTGAGAGCTGCTTGGAAGTTTAAGTAACCTACCTATAGTTTAAAATGTTAGGATGTCTCAAAGTCAGGGCTTGAAACTAAGTCTTCTTGATTCTAGGAGTGGCCATTAGTAAGGCTAGTACACAACTCATATGAAAAGGGAATGACTTTGAACATTAAAATTAATAACTAGTCCATCTATTTCAGAGAAAGATGGAGCAATTAGTAACTTGAATGAAATATTGTACCTCCTTCCTACATAACATAAAGCAGTCAGATATACAAATAAAGGACTAGAAAATGTGTATTTCTTGAAAAGTGGTTTTATGCTTAAGTGATGTATATTCTTAAACTCTTATTATCCATTTAAATTTTTATAGTTGAAAATAATGGATAAATGCATTTTTCTGCCTTAGATAGGGGAAAATATAACTTGATCTTTCATTAAAAATTGAGGTTCATACTCAACCCCAGGGATCTTTCAAGGTTCAGGAGATTATAAATGTAAGCCTTAGGGGAATTGGTGACCCATAGTAAATACTTAATAAATGTTTATTTAATAAATGAATGAATGAGTGTATTTTGTACCTGAGCCATTTCCTGGGACACATTAAATATTTAATCCTCCAATTTAATCCCCTAAAATGTATGTGAATTGTACATGTTTGTGTGTATGTGGATATATACATACATATATATTTACAAATAGATATAGATAGATATAAATAAGATCCTTTCATAATTACCAAGCTTCAATCCTCTAAAAAGTTGAGAAAATTCATGTTTTTTCTTTGAATTCCAGAAGAGGGGAACAATAGGTAACAATTATTTCTTATATTGTTAAACATGGTTTGTCAGGAAAGTATTTAGATATTGCAAAGTTGTAAAGTTGGTAGCTGAGAAAGATCTCCTATAGAACATGGGATTTGAATTGAGACTTGAAAGAAATGAATGAGAGCATTCTAGGCATGAAAAGTAGCTTATACAAAAGCACAGAGACTGGAGATGATCTATTCTATAGGAGGAACAGCAAACCAGTGTAGTTGAATCATAGAATGTATAGAGGGGAATAAAATAAAAGCCTAGAAAATGAACAAGCAACCAGCTCATTATTTTTTTTACCTATATTACATACTTATGCATGTAAATGTATTATTTTTACATATATTACATACTTATGTATTATAAAGGAGGTTCATCTGGTTTATTAAAGTTGGGGATGACAAGTGTAGACCTTTTCTTCAGGAAAATCACTTTGGTAGCTATGTGAAGAATTGATTAAAGAAAGAAAAGAGACAAGGAGACCAATTAGAAGACTATTATTCTAGCAAAACAAATAAGGACCTGAACTTGAGATGATACTATCTGAGTAATAAAAGTAGTATTATACAAGAATGGTATGTATATCTTAAATAATGGGTGGATCAAAGAGAAAATATTAGAAATAATCAATAATTATATCCAAGAACATGACAGTGATGAGACATCATGCCAAAATTTATGAGATGCAGCCAAGGCAATTTTGAGGGAAACTTTATATCTGTAAATGCCTATATGAATAAACAGAAAGAGATAGATGAATTGGGTATGCAGCTAAAAAAGCTAGGAAAAAATATGTTATGCAGATAGAAACAAAAAAGATTTTTTCAAAGAAAGCCAGAGAGGCTAGAGCATCCAGTAGAAGGAAATAGATTTTTAAAAATTAAAAGTGATTAGAATTAAGAAACCAAATGTAACTTTAGAGAGAATGGTTTCATATGAATTGTGAGCTTGAAAATCAGATTGTAGAAGTCTTATAAAAGAGGACAAAAAATGGAGGCACCTTGTCTGGATGACTTTTTTCCTAATTTTGTCTAAGAAAGGGAGGAGAACAATATAGAATAATAGCTGGTAGGGATAATCAGATGCTATAAAGTTTATATTTGTTTTTAGAGGATGGGAATGATATGAGTAGGTTTATGAGGCAGTAATGAAGGAGACAGAAAGTTTGAATAGATAATATTAGAAATATAATGGATATGAATTCATGTAGAATGACTAGTCTTGATGATGAGAAAATCGATTTTCCTGTTAAAAAGTTATATATACAAAATACTCATATATCAGCAGTCTAAAATTGGACAAGAATACTTTTGACATCTGTCTTTTTCAGATGCTGTCTAGATACAAATTAAGACTAAGGGAAGGGGTGACCTTGCAGCATATACTGTGTTTCATCTTATGGCTACCATAAAGTAATTAAATCCTTGCCCCAATCTACCTCCCCTCCCCCCATGAATGAATCAATTTATCTGAAAACTAAATTGTCTTAATATTGTGATTGGATGTCTCCATTAATCTAACAAATTGCCAGTTCTCCTCCTCACTTTGTTATATAGACATAAACAAAAGGGAAAAATTAGTGCCCAATGGGAAGGCAGTATGCCACAATATAATCAGTCATTTCCCCCCAGCTCTTAAAATTATGATATGGCAGTTTGATTAAAACAAACAATGGGCCTGTTAAATACATTGTTAAAACTTATTTGGATTGTCATACCTACTCTCTTCAGAATAGGGAGCATCAAGGTGCCTCCTTCCTTCTTTTCCTCCTCATTTTCCCTGTAATGCATCATCTCTATTTCCTATTCTTTCTTTTCCATTTTTCCTTTCTCTCTTCTCATCCTTTACCCCTTATCAACATCATCTTCTCTTCTTCTCCCAATTCCTCTTTTGCTCTCCTTTTCCTTCCTCCTTCTCTTTCTCCTTTTTCTATCTCCTGTTTATCCTCTTCTTTCTCCTCCCCCTCCATCCTTATCTCCCTTTCCAAAGAGAGTAGACCAATAATGGCCATATCTTTTTCAGCTCAATGATCATAATCCAATGAGTATTTAATTTGTTTGCAATGCCATATTGTTAGCATCACAATTATTTAGGTTGCTCTTAGGGATAAGATCAGTGGCAATGCAATGCTCACAAAGGATAACATCACTGTTGCAGAAAGGAACCTCAAGTTCCAACGAGTGTCATTTTGGTTAATAATATAATCACAAAGTCCTTCTGGATTATCTCTTGCACTTGGATCAATAGTCCCAGACTTTGACCTCTTGCAGTCAAATTGATAATCAGCAAAAACCTGAATTTGTATTTCAGAATGATAAAACTGCTGCTAGTAGTCTCATTTTTGACAATGTGGGATTAGCAAGAACTTAAATATCATACCCCCATTTCTGCAAAGTGCTGAGTAAGAAGAATCTGAATCAGAAAAGACAAAAATGATAAATTTTATCAATTTCTTGGACCCTTAAACCACTCAGACTCTATCCATCATACATATATTTACTATCTCCTCTCAGTCTGAAGCAACATCTAGAGTGAAACATGATTGAATATCAAAGTAAAACTCTAGCTAAAATAGTGAAATTGGCCAAATCTCTTTCTAGTGCCAGTCTTCCATTTTGTACCTTTGCAAACATCATTGACCCTTTATTCTCAAACTCTCTCTCTGTTCAAAGTACTCTCTAATTTTTAACTGTGATTTTTTTTAGTTTCTTTTTTTAGTTTTTGCAAAGCAGTGGGGTTAAGTGGCTTGCCCAAGGCCACACAGCTAGGTAATTATTAAGTGTCTGAGGCAGGATTTGAACTCAAGTACGCCTGACTCCAAGGCCACTGCTCTAACCACTGCACAACCTAGCCACCCCTTAACTGTGATTTTTAAAAAGTATCCTGAGCTCAAAACTAAAAGACTTGGGTTCAAATGCAAACTCTTGCATTTAATCTCTTTGACCTTACTGGGAGTTAATCAAATCAGTTTTCTCATCTATAAAACCAGTCTATTGTGTAGATCAAATGAGATGAGATATTACATTAAAATAGCTATAAAATAGTATTATCATTAATCAAATGACCAGCCTGTATTAAATGTTGAGTATGCACCAGGCATTATGTTTGGTACTAAAGATACAAAGACACAAATGAAATAGTCCTCTTGTTCAAAGGGGCTTCTGGTATTTATGTTACCCTGGAAGATAGGTGGTACAGTGCTAGACCAATGACCCTGAAGTTGTAAAGACTCAAGTTCAAATGCAGCCTCAGACACTTCCTAACCATGTGATCCTGATCAAGGCACTTAAGCACTATTTTCCTCACTTTCCTAAACTGTAAATTGAGGATAAAAATTACACCAAACTCACAAGGTTGTAGAATCAAATGACATATTTGTAAGGTGCTTACTTAGCACACTGCCTAAAACATAGTCATTTAAGAACATTTAATAAAAGCTTATTCTTTTATCAAAACTTATACTCACTTTTCCTTCATAATGAGAAATTGTCTACAGATAGCTAAAAATATTTCTTCTTCCAATGAAACTGTTCTTTCAGAAGTACATAAGTTTGAAGCCCAATAGTAGAATTTGAGCATTAGAACTAATAGGGTTTAAAGTAGGAAAAGATCTTAGAAATCATTTGGATTAGCACATTCCATTTTAGAGATGTTAAAATTAAGGTTCAAAAATGTAGACAACGTCCTATAGTGATAGATGAAACACTCACATCATTCAATCAATCATATCATATCAATCAACTGTTAATGTCAGCCCTATGACATCTCAAGATAGCAATCATGTTCTAGGACACAAATCCAGAACTAGAGATTAGACCTCAAAAAGTTTGATGGACAGATACTCTAGGAAGAGTGGGAAACTGTCAGTGCACCACTTGTCCTCTTTCCTTTCCTGTGACATTTCTCTCTCTCTTTGGACATTTGAACTCACTCAGTCCCCACAAATACCCAGACCTCTCATACTGCTGGGTCTCACTGTCATAGGAGAAATTAACTGATGACGTAGTCACATTGAAATACTATGTGAAATCCTCCAATGGACATTCATGCTATAAAAGAGGCAGATGAAATTTAGAGCAAAGAGCATTACCCTAAGAACAAGGTTTTCATCCTAACTCTGTTACTATCTGGTTATAGAAACTCTTAACCTCACTGAAGCTCAGTTTCTTCTTTGGTAAAATAAATAAATAAATACATAAGGGAGAGGGAAGATTAGACTAGATGACCTCAAAAAGGTCCTGTTATCCTGTAACCTGTATCATCTCTTACCAAAGATTCAGTACCTAAGTGCTATTGGCTTCTAGTGACGTGATCTGGTTTTAATGTTTGCATTTCTGAAATTCACAAAATAATTGGATGAATTTTTCTGTTTTTCTTCCTTTTTTCCTTTTCCTTTTTCTTCTCTTTTAGTATAGTCTTTCTTCATCTAAAACTAGCTTACATATATGCTAAGAACTTTTCAATCTAAATCTCCAACTTAAAAATTATTCTCACATTCATTGCTTTTCCATGACATCACCCATCCTCTTTATACTGTTTATAATAAATTGGAACTAGGCTTCCCATTAAGAATAGTTTGCACGCAACCCTTCTAGTGACTCCTACAATTACTCGTCAATGCTTATAAAAAGCAAAAATAAAAACTATATAGTACATAACCTCAGCTGGTCATTTGGGTTCTTTCTCAGCTCTTGCCAAATGACTCAGTGCAGTTATGAATGTGTCTAATTATCAAAAGGTTTATTCAGAATTCAGCCTACTAAAATTTATCCTTACCAGCCACCTACCAAATGTAAGCTCTGTGAGGGCAGAAGTTATGTATTTATTCTTCCTGACCATACCCTCTACCATACCAAGGGCTTACATACTTATGGTAGACCCACATTGAATATGTGCAAATTGAAAGAGTAAATCTTTAAGTGCCTCACCAGAGTTTGGTTTTCCCATTCCTAAAACATCTAATTACAATATGAGTCACTTCCATCAAATCAAATGCTCTTAATTCCATTTTAACCATAGGAGAAGAGGCTCATTCACTTCCTCTCCCTACTTTCCTCTTCAACTCTATTCTTTCTCCTCTCTCCCCTACTGTTTATCTCAGTTACAAATAAAATTAGTTTCTTATGTCAACTTTCCCTGTCAGAGAATTTAACTGGCAATGACTCCCTCCCAAATGAGAGAACCAGGGAAGACAACATGAACAAATTTTTTCTCTATAGAGCTCCAGTCCTGCATCAGAAATTATTAGACAACTCAGACTAAGCATCCACTAGACATCTCAAAGTCAAGATGTCTAAAACAATATTTATTATTTTTTATCCTAGAAGTAATTCTTCTTCTCAACTTCCCTATTACTCTTTCAGACACCAACATCTTCCTTGCCATAAAGATTTGCAACTCAATTCCTTACTTTCATTCCCTCAGATATTTAATCGATCACTAAATCTTATCTTTTCTTTCTCCAAAGTATCTCTTACATAAGGTCAGTCACTTTTTCTATATATCTGACCTGGTTTTTACAATAGCTTCCTAATTTCTCTCCCTTCTTCAGACCTCTTCTCAGTCCAATCTATCCTTCAAAGAGGTTCCAGAGTAATTTTTCTAAAGCATAGGTCTAACCAGATTAAATTAGATGGTCTTTAAGGTCATTTCTGTCTCCAGATCTATGTCACTAGAAATGGCAAACCACTCTAACATTCTTGCCAAGACAGTCCCAAATGGGGTCAATGAGTTGGACAAAACTGAAATGATGAAACAATAACAACAAAAATGTCACCATAAATGTCATAATTCAATAAATTCTAGGAGCTCTATGTTACATATCTCATAAAATATAAACTGCTCTCAAGTTTCAAATGTTTATAACCTGGGCCTTTTCCTTATCTTTCCAGTCCTTTAACACATTATTCCTTTTCATGGTCTCTGTGGTCCAGTCATACTGACCACTTTCCTCTTCCTTACTCATGATACTTCTCCTCTTGAATCCATGCCTTAATATTACAAGTCTTCTACATTTGAAATACGTCCTTCATGCACCTAATGGAATTCTTACTTCCTCCAAGACTCAACAAAAATATCACCATCAGCAAAGGTCTATCACTCATCTGACAGTTCCTTCTTCTCTTTATCTTTCATTAAGTGTTTCCTGTACATATCATATATGTGTATAAAGATATATATATATATATATATATATATATGTGTGTGTGTGTGTGTGTGTATGTGTGATGTGTGTATATATGCATGTCTGTACATATGCATATATTTCCTACACTTTGATTTTTGCTCCTCAAGAGCAAGATATGCACAGTGCATATTGACTGCTCAACTTCTGATAGTACCTAGATTCAAATCTTAAGTTTTGATCATTGCTATCTATGCTACATTGACCAAGTAAGGCATTTGACATCTCTGATTCTCCATTTTCTCATAAGAAAAATAAGAAGGTTGTAAGAAAGGATATCACTTCTATAACTGTGACTGGGATTTCATGAAATAACTTTTGTTGAATTGAAATTTAAAGAGATGACTCAGATTGCCTTCCTAATGAGGAAGGAATTATGAATAGTGGAAAGATGTTGGAGGGAAGGATATTCAGGTTCAATAAAAGAGAAATATAACTTAACAATTTGATACAATTGTTTTCCTCTATGAGAAAATGCAGGTTCATTCAGGACAGGGTCTGCCTTTTGCTTCAGTTTGTATCTCTACATCATTAGTAAGTAAATGTCTCTTCATTCATGCATAGGTGATCTCCACACTAGTTTGGAATCAGGAAAACCTGGGTTCAAATCCTGTTTATGGTACCAGTTATGTAATCTTATGTAAATCTTGTCACCTCTAGTTGCTTCAGGCAAACACCTGGAATTTATATGTTCTGACAAACACAAGTTGTATTCTGCTTTGATGGATAAAGTTCTTGACACAGAGGAAGTCAAAGGTCCCTCTGAAGTCATATAAATAGTCTAATGTCTTTTTTTTAAAGACTGGTTACCCTTGATTTTCCTTACTGTAAGTTCTGCCAAGTCTTCTTATGGACAGAAGAAAGAGAAAGGGGAAAAATAGGAAAAGACAAACCAAAAAAGAAGTAAAATATCAGAAGAGGCAAAGAAATTAGTGAGAGGCAGAAAACAAGAAAGCTGGAAAACAAATTTTAAACTTTGTTCATTGAATGATCATTTTTTTTGCCTGAACACTGGGGTGTGACCAATATGTGACCACAATCATCCAGGGAGTAAGTATGGTTAAAAAATCATTAAGATTAGCAAATACCAAGTTCCAATCAGATGTTGCCATATTGGTGTTCTTTCAGTCAACTCTTAAAAATTCAGGAAAGGGTTTTTTTTTTCTTTTTCCAGAATGAATGTAGAATTAGGATGCAGAATTGCCACATGCTGTAACAGCAGAGACTCTGAGTTCTCAGAAAGATGAGCTGGGCCCTTCACCCTCCTCAGGACAAGTCGTATCCCACCCAAAATCAAAAAACAATGTTGTGAAATAGACTTCATCAACAGGAACCCTTTGGCCAAGAAAAATGTTACTGTTCAGCTCAATGTAGTGCAAGCCCAGGACATCATGTCCCATTTCCTTCCCAGACCCTTCAGTGCAACACAGCACAGAAGTGAAGGATTATAGGATTGAATAAGATAGCCTTATATAACTTGGAGCTCAAGGGACCTAAGAAATAATCTAGTTTAGTTTCCTTACTTTACTTTAGGTCTAGGTAACATAAGTCATATGACACAGGGTCTAGATTCAGTACTTCTATCACCAGATCACATCTCTGCATCAAGACATGGTCTGACTCAAGGATGTTGGCTCAGTCATAAGTTCATGGATACAGAGTTCTAAATCTTCACTAGTGTTCCTCAGCTCCTTTATCAGACATGGAAAATGAAACCCACCTCCCCAAATTAAATTACTTTCCATATAGTAGTACTTGCCAAACTAGTAGGTGTCCAAGGTTAGATTTAAACCCTGATCTGTCTTATGCCAGGTTCATTATATTATACTATACTTTCTCTAGTCTTTCTCAGCAATGACAGGAAAGTAAGTTCAGTTTCACTTTTAACAGCCTGATAGTCACATGTCTAAATCTGTTTTCCTTTGAGAACTATTTTCCTATGAAATGGACAACTGAAAACATCAGGCAGCATTTCCTGTTTGGATGAGGTCAAGTGTACAAAGTCTAGCTCCTCCAAGAAGATTTCTCTTGATCCTTCACAATAAAATTGATAACCTCTATCTGAATCTCAAAGGATACTTAAGCTGAATCATTTCTTAGCTCCTATTATAGTTACTTGTTTGCTTTCTCTCCCCACTAGATTGTAGTAGATCCCCCCATAAAGGAAGATACTAGATCATTTTACACTATAGCACCTAGCATGATGTCTTACATATAGTAGGGTCTTTGAAAAATTGATTGAGTAGAATTGAATCAAATAACTTAAATTCATTGAGAAAACTGGTTTCCCTCTCATTCAAGGTCTTCAAGCTAAAGTTGAACAACCGGTAATTAGAGATGCTATAAACAAAAATCTTCCATAGGCATTGATTATATTAGATAAATTCTGATGTTCCTGGGACCCAGTGAGTCTGTCATTTCATCTGATTTGAATTATTCTACAACAATTCAGTATCATTCAAAAATATAATTAGTCATGACGAGGCATTTTTCTGTATTGGGAAAAGTACCAGGAAACTTAGTACTAGAATATCCTATATTCAGGAACCAGCTCTGAAACTTATTTCCTGTGTGACCATTGGCAAGTAACTATCTCTCTGAGACTTAGGTTCCTCATTCCAAAAATGTTAATAACTCACTGTCTACCCCCTCAGGATTATAGTCAGAAAAAAACCTTTGCTAGCATTAAAGTGTGATATAACCATTATCTCCAATCTCAGAAGAAAATATCACCAGTCTCACAAGAAAATGTTAATTCCCCACAGTTCTTAGGCAAGTAATTATTTATGAGAGAAAAATCTAGATGGTTTTCATTTATTTTATTCAAGCAGTCTGTTTCCCAAATAAAGGAGAATGCCAGAAAAAAAATTCTTATTGCTTAAACTGAGAATGTGCTATGTAAAACTATATAAGTAGAGTATACACACACACACACACACACACACACACACACACATAGAAATTCACAGTGAGCAAAATTTGTACATATCTTACATACCATCCTGACTTCCCTTTCTTTCCTCAATCATATTTTTATGTTTTTTTCCTCTTTCCTCATCAGGTTCAGACTTAGCAACCACAAACATTTAATATTAAACTAATCAAAACATAATGAGTTCAACAAAGGCACATCAGTGGAAGTTGCAATTAGCCAATGTGCTTAAGATGTGAGAAGCAATAAGATTTATTTAAGTTTTCTTTAAACTATCCCTGTATTCTGCCCCAACTGAGTAAATGATTACAAGAGAATTAGAGAAGTCATAAGATAGGGCCTTCTTGATAGCAAAACATCACCACCTGAGTTCTAAAGGTTTCTTCACTCCCATATGCATCTTTTTGTTTTTCAAGGTTTTCTCCAATCCAGGAAAAAGAATCAGAAAGGTGTGTACTGTGTTTTTCCCTGGGTACATTTTCTATGTCTATACTAACAATCTGCAGGTTATTTCCCCAATTACCTCATCTAAAAAATAGGGATATTATTACTCTCCATACCTGTTTCACAGGTTTGCTGTGAGAATCAAATGAGACAATGAGACACTAGGCATGAAAGATTTGATGATAATGCCGACCTTAATCTTAGCTGTTGTTGCCTGCTTGCCTGAATGGGTCTTCTGAGATTATTCCCTTTCCCTCAGGAAAGGCCTCAATAACCTTGTCAATAAGAATAGTGGTTCTGGGCAACATCATACCATTTAGTCCAAAATTAAATATAAATGACTTCTGAATTATGACTATTTATGAGATACACCACTTGATATAGTAGAAAGAATATGGGACCAAAGCCAATTGACCTGGTCTCCAGTAACAAATTACTTGCTGTAGAAATCATGATACCCCTAAGGCCTGCTTGACATGCTTTTTTTTGAGTGAGTGCTCTGTAAATCATAAAATGTTATTAACAATAAACTATTTGAAATTGAATATACTTGTTTCCCTCTCTTCATATGGACACACAAGAGTTGAGTGGATTTACATTAACAAGCAAGATAAAATACATATTTTATCTCTTAAAATGCATATTTATTTTACTATATACCATGATAAGGTTCAAAATGGGGACATTATTTGGGCATAAAAGGTGATAGCATAATAAAATTAGGATAGCAAGAAAGAATTTACTTGTCAGATATATGGAGAAAGGAAGAATTTATGACAAAACAAGATATGGAGAGTGTTGTAAAAGCAAAATGTATCATTTTGGTTATATTGGATTAAAAAATTACATACAATCAAGACCAATGCCACTGAGATCAGAAGGATAGCAGAAAGCTGGAAAAGAATTTACATCATATCTCTGATACAGGCTTTTTCAGCTATATAGAGAATTTAGTCAAATTCATAAGAATGTAAATAATATCAATTATCCCCATTTAATAAATGGTCAAACTGGCAGTTTTCAGATTTCAGATATACTTATATTTTAAATGATCTAAATCAAAATTGATTAAATAAATATACATAAAAACCACTCTGTAGTACTGTCACAACTATTAGCTTATCTAATATAACAGAGAAGATTAATGACAAAGGTTGGAGAGGTTATGGGAAAATTGGGACATTAATGCACTGATGGTGAAGTTGTGAACTGATCCAATCATCCTGAAAAGCAATTTTGGACTATGCCCAAAGGGTTATAAAACTGTGCACACTTTTTGATTCAGCAATACTACTTCTAGGTCTATATCCCAAGGAATTTTATAAAAGGGGAGAAAGAATCTATTTGCACAGACAGCAAAAACTTTGAAATTGAGGAGTACCCATCAGTTCATGCAAAGCAAAGTGAATAGAACCAGGTGAGTATCATACATAGTAATAGCAATATTAAAAGACGAAAAGTATTGAAAGATCATATATCTAGAATTAGAAGAGTTTTCAGGTTAATTTTTGAGAAAACTAAGATCCAGTGACTTGTCTGAAGTTGCATAATCAATAAGCACTAGAGAAAGAGGTAGCATTTGAATGCAGATCCTCCAAAGTCATTACTCTTTCCCTTCTCTCCTGTTATCTTAGAATATAACAAATGCGCAAATGCAAGAAAACTTGAGAGGTGGAAAAACATGAAAAGTCAGAATGTTGGGGAGCAAAATGGAAGAAAGAGAACATTTTCTTCTAGGTACTCTCTCCAAAATAAAATTATGACTCCAACTAAATTTTCAAGAGATAGAACCCACAGAAAGTTCCAGTCAGGCAATTCTCCAGCCCAATGTAATCTGGAAAATAGTGGGAAGGCTCTGTTCCACAGGGTTGGAGGCGTGGCAGCACTGGAGCAAAGGAACTTCAGTCTCCCAGAAACAGCGCCAGGGTACCTGGGAGTTCCAGCTCCTAGCAGAAGAAGCAGTTTCCTGACCTGCATCCCATGGAGCACTAAGCACAACTTGGAAGATCAGCAGGGAGACCTCTGTCAGAGTGAGCACACCCAGGCCAGTGTGGCCCCCTGTGGCCCTCAGTGCAGCCCAGATCCCAGGAAATAGAAACAAGTCCATGGAGCTGCCCAGCAGGAGCTGCCTTGCAGTTGCACCCTGAGTGCCCAGCCCATTTAAGGGAAGGGAGTGGAGGGAGACTGCCAAAGAATGTCCTCTGTCCCTGGGACAGGGCTCTGGGTCTTTGACCACATTCAGACCCTGATTGCAGTCTGGGCCCCCCAAAGAGCAGGGACCCAGTCCCACAGCCCCATGGGAGAGGGGTACACTATGGGTCATTCAACAGACCAGAAGAACAGTCAGAGCCTCACATACCAAGGTCTTTGCAGGGATGTCCCCAAAACACTCAAAAGCTCAGGAAGTACCCCAAAATGAGGCACAGGCTGAGTAAATAGGAAAAAAGGAACCTGACCACAATTATTTTGGTCCAATGAAGGAGCAAAATACTCAATCTGAAGATGAGGAAGTCCAGGCTTCTGCATCTAAAGACTCCAAGAAATATAAAAGTTGGACTCAGGCTATGTTAGAGCTCAAAAAGATTGGGAAAATCAAGTAAGGGAGATATAAGAAAAAATTGAGAAAAGAAATGAGAGAGATGCAGGAAAAACATAAAAATGAAGTCAGCAATTGGTCAAGGAGCTCCAAAAAATGTTAAAGAAAAGAACATGTTAAAAACCAGCATAGGTCAAATGGATAAAAAAGTTCAAAAAGTTATTGAAGAGAAGAATGTTTTAAAAAAGCAGAATGGATGGAAAAGGAACTAAGAAAGCTCTCCAAGGAAAACAAATCCTCTAGATGTAGAATGGAGCTAAAGGAAGCCGATGACTGTGACAAATCAAGATACTATAGTTCAATACCAAAAGAATGAAAAACTAGAAAAAAATGTGAAATATCTCATTGAAAAAATAACTGATCTGGGAAAACATATCTAAAAAGATAATTTAAAAATTTTTGGGCTACCTTAAAGGTCATGATCAGGAAAAGAGTCTTGACTTTATTTTTAAAGAATTTCTACAGAAAAAATTGCCCTGATATCCTAGAAGCAGAGGGTAAAAATAGAAAGTGAGAGAATCCACCAATCTCCCCTGGAAAGAGATCCAAAAACAACCAACCCCCAAGAATATAGCCAAGTTCCAGACCTCCCAAGTCAAAGAAAACCCAGAAAATTGAGAAAATCTTATGTAGAATGTGGCACCTAAAATCCTTGAAAAAATTCAAAGATTCTACGTGGCAGAGGGAAAGAAGCAACCTCCTAGTACGGAAAGAAATGAGGGAGAGTGATTTTAGGGATCAGTCTGTGAAATACCATGTAGGCAGAAGATAGGCCAAGCTTTGAAAGCAGGCAATGGTCTAGTAAAGCTGAAATGTACATGCATGAAGAAGAGTTATGAGAAGTATCTGGAAAAGTGACAACAATAATCTAAGAATACTGTCAATAACAAAAACTGACATTTATTTAGAGCTTTTAGGTTTGCAAATGGGTTTCCATTAGTTTAGAGCTAGATTATAAAGTATTTTGTGCAGCTCATCTTAAAAAATTCAAATCAAACAACTGGGAAAGGAATACAATTCATCTAAAACTCAAATCAATCAACTGGAAAGAGAATGCAACTCAGCAAAAAAGTAAAATTAACCAACTGGAAAAGGAAATACAAAAGCTAACTGAAGATAATTAAACCCTAAAAATTAGAATTGGACAAACAGAAACCAAAGAAACTATGAGACTACAAGATTCCATCAAAGTAAAAAGGCTGAAAAAATTGAAGAAAAGATAAAGTACCTTTTAGGAAAAACAAACAACCTGGAAAATTGATCGAGGAGAGATAATTTACAAATTATTGGACTCAGCCTAGCTCAAAAAAAAAAAACCATGTAAAATATATTTCAGGAAATTAGCAAGGAAAACTGTCCAAATCTGCCAGAGCAAGAAGACCAAAATAGCCATTGAAAGACTACATAGAACTTCTCCAGAAAGAGACCCAGAATGAAAACTCCAAAAGACTATCATAGCTGAATTCCAAAATGCTCAAACAAAAGAGAAAAAAGCAAAAAAAAGGAACCAATTTAAAGACAAAGGAAACATAATCACACTTATACTAATCTTATCAATTTCAATACTGAAGGACTAGAGGACCTGGAATACATATTTTAGGGGGTAAAGGACCTTGGATTACAAACCAAGAATTTACTACTTCAAAATCCAACATATTCTGTCAGGGGAAAAGATGGATGTTTCCTTGAAATAGAGAACTTCCAAATTTTCTGATAAAAAGATCAGCATCAGACAATGGTGAAATTTTGTATTTTCCTTTTTTTTTTAGGTTTTTTGCAAGGCAAATGGGGTTAAGTGGCTTGCCCAAGGCCACACAGCTAGGTAATTATTAAGTGTCTGAGACTGAATTTGAACCCAGGTACTCCTGACTCCAAGGCCAGTGCTTTATCCACTACGCCACCTAGCCACCCCCTGAAATTTTGTATTTTTCAAACAAACAATAAAGATTTTAAAACAGTAAGAATAGGAAGTATAGACCTGTGCTTTGAAAGGATTATTTAGATAGTTTATGAGGAACAGAATTGGAATTGGAGACTGGAAGAAGGAAAACCAATAAATAAGTTACTGTGATAGTCTAGGAGGCAAAGGAATAAGAGACTCTATAAAGTTCTGATGATGACCTTGTATGTTGGAAAAAAAAGGAGAAAATATGAGGAAATTTGTGAAGACTGAATTGATATGATTTGACAACCACTAGGATAGAGGAGGTAAGGAAGAAGAAAGGGAAAGTCAAAAAGAACTCCAAAAAGAACTCTAACATTTCAAATCTGAGAAACTTGGAGTAATGAAAGAGAGAAATTGGGCAAAAGGCAGATATGAGAAGGTGGGGGAAATGTTAAATTTTGGTTTAGGATATCCTCCCCTGTATTATATTCATTTTAGTGACATGTCATTTTGACTCGTTAGATTAAAAACTCTTGTAGACCAAGTTTGTGTGACTCCATTGAGTATAAACTTTCAACCTTCCTGGAAGATTGACTGAATCATGTAGATTCAATATGTGTAAAAATATAAACAGCATCTATATCTGCACCAAACCTGACTGCACAATGCCCTCATTGCTTTCAAATTATTATTTACCACTTGGCCAGAGGAAAATGTCCCTGAGACCTAACCAGAGGCTTTCTTCTCCTTTCTCCTTTAAGAAGCCACCAATTTAATCCTGATATCTGATGATCCCTGATCTTTCCCCTTGACTCTTAGTCTAGAGTATCTGTAAAGCCTTCCCCCCCTTGTCCAGGTGAAGCAATGTCAGAATTAGAAGGCTTTACTGGAGTATTAAAAGAAAGAGCTAAGATGAAACTAGCTAGGATACTGGGCCTTATCAACAAGTATACAAAAGAATAGTAAAACATTTTATACTAATAAGCCTATATTGAGCATTTACTATTTGTCAATTATTAGAATCCAAGTATATAAAGAATGAAATAATTCCTAGGCTCAAGAGGGTAGGGATGGCATTCGTTAAGCCCTGTACTTCTCTCCACTCCTCAAATGGGTTGAGTTATAGAGTGCTCTAAAACTAAAACTTCTCTAATGCTTTAGGAATAGTAGAAAACTACAAGTTGCTATCTAGAAGAAATCATAAAAAAATGGGAAATGTCCCATATGTTATAAAATATGCCTAGCAGTTCTTTTTGTAGGGGCAAAGAACTGCAGATTGAGGGGAATGACATCAATTAGGGATTAGTTAAACAAGTGATAGTATGAATACTATGCAATATTATTGTTCTATAAGAAACCATAAATGGTTGGACTCTAGAGAAGCATGGAATGACTTACAGAATCTGATGCTGAGCAAAGGGAACAGAACCGAGAGAACACTGTACATATTAACAACAATATTGTGAAATTATCAACCTTGATGGAAGTATTTCCTCTCAATAGTTCAGAGAGCTAGGAGAATTGTATTAGACTGGCTTTGGACAATGCTATTCCCATTCAGAGGAAGAAAAAACAAAACAAAAAAAATCCTTCAGAATCTGATGAACTTTATTAAAAATATCTCTTATGTATCTCTTTCCATTAATCCTAATTCCTCATACCAAAAATGACTAATCTGTAAACATGGTTATCACAAATATACAAGAACAATGTTAACCTGACTGTTCACCACTGAGGGGAGGAGGAAGGGAGGGTGGAAGGAAATTTTGTACCTTAAAAGTATGCACATGCATATAGATGAATGTTGAAAACTTTCATAACATGTATTTGTAAAAATAAAATATCAATTAAAAACTGCAAGTAGAAGATCCCTTACTCAAAGAGTGACCTACAGCATCAGATTTGTCATGCAAAACTAGGCCGTCCATTGCGCCACCTGGCGCAATTATTACTATTTTTTTATTTTAATTTTTTTCTCTCCCCTTTACTTTATCGCTCAACCAACTCTATATTTTGTCGGGGGGGAGAGGGTATTCTGTTTACTCTTAAACAAGAATATTTTATTAATGTATAAAAAACATCATTTGTACAAAAAAGAGAATAAATAAATATTTTTAAAAAAACTAGACTAATTTTTAGTCAAGGGATCAGATGTCTTTGTCAGGATCATGAATAGATACCAGAATCATGAAAAGGATATAATCCAAGGGTAGAGTTAAAGGACTCCATACCAGGTAAATAGAGAGAAACTGAGTTCTACTCATTTAAAATAAAATCAAAGATTTAATTTTAGAAAGGATCTCAGGAGTCATCTAGTACAGCCCTTCACTTTATATATGAGTAATCTAAAGTAAAAAAAAAATTGTTCATGTTTACAAGATTTAAATTCAGGTCTTCCTGACTCAGTCTTCCTGACTCCATAAGCCCATGATGCTACATTTCCTCTCAAGATCATAGAGGTATCAAGTGTTAGGCTAAAATCAAGTCTAATCCTCTTGAAATTTAATTCATTCTCAAAGAAGTCTGAGACTGTATTTGAACTCCCACCCTCCTGACTCCAAGTGCTCTTTATCCACTGTGGCACCTGGTGATTACCATTTCTGAACTGGATATCTGTGGTTTCCAGAATAAACCAGAAGGGTGACAGATTAAAAGTAAGACTGGGTACTCTGGAAGACAACAAGTACAAGTCCAGGAAAGTGAGATACAAGTGTCAGGGAGATATTTCCACATGAGGATGGTGCATAGGATCAGAGTATTATAACTCCATGAAAGATAGAGGTCCAGAAAATCAGATAAGTAGCATTAATGACATATATCAAAAATTACTAGCAATCAGTCCCAAGAAATGGGGGCCAAGAACAGGATTTTAATCTTCTGGTAGATTGTAGGGAAGTAAGAAAGAGATATAGGTCTAAAGACCAATCTAAAGCTCCTTCATGGAGGAATGGAACTAGATCCCAGTATCAGAAATAGGGTACCTTCCAAGTTAGTGTTTGGTTACCAGAAATAGAACAGAAGCTCAATTACTGGAATAGGAATAAAGTGTCAGAGTGGGACCCAAAGAATTATGGCTAAAAAATTTTAACCCAGTGATTCTTTGACCTTCTTCTATTATTCACAAATTGATTTTGAGCTAAAAGTTCTGGAGGACAAATAATAAGTAAGACCCTGGTAGGATCTGGAAGAATGCAGTGATACAATACCATGCTAGTTATGATTGGATGAAAGAACAGGAGGGGCAGCCAGGTGGCACAGTGGCTAAAATGCTCTTTCTGGAGTAAGGATGACTTCCTGAGTTCAACTCTGGTATCAGACACTTACTAGCTATGTGACCCTGGGCAAGTCAATCACACCTGTTTGCCTCAGTTTTCTCTGTTGTAAATTGAGCTGAAGAAGGAAATGACAATTCAGTTCACTATCTTTTGCAAGCAAATCCCAAAGTGGATCAGAAAGATTCACACAAGACTGAACAACAAACATGGAACAGTGGCTTTGGGGTTAGAAGAAATGGGTTCACTAACATTCTCACTATCAGAGTGAGCTTAGGAAATTCACTTAACTATTTCTTATGATTTAAGAAATGGGGTACAAGGAATTTAATCGAGCTGACCTCTGAGTTCCCCTTTAGCTCAAAATACATAACTATATAATAACTCAAATTTCACACAATTGAATAATATAAAAATCTCCTTTTTACTGGGAATAAAAAAGGGGGAAAAATATACATAGACACACACACACATATACACATACACAAAGACTACCAGCAGGCACTACAATAGCCAAGTTTTCCTGTACCCACTGTTTTTAAGACACAGGGCATCAATTTAGTTATAGCTACCAGGGAAATATAATGTAGTACAGTAGTAAAACTACAGATCTGATAATGAGAAGACATGGGGTCTATGCCAACTTTGTCACTAACATATTCTGCAATTTTGAAGCTTCTTGATGACCTCAGTTTTTCAGAAAATAAGTGTATTCAAGTAAATAATTCCTATGAACCCTTTTAGCCAACAAAACAAAACAAACTTCCTAATAAGAGCGAAATACAATCAAGCATAGTTCAATGACTTTTAGAGCAATGTTGTCCAGGCAGGGCTTGGATAGATGAAACCTGAGGTTCCTTCCACCAATGGGATTCTGAGATAATAATAATAATAATAATAATAATAATAATAATAATAATAATAATAATAATTGTCCATTTTCAAAGAAGATCATGTGGGAGATGATGCCATAACAAACAAATGAATTGGATTTGAGTGAGGGGGAATTGTGCTGTTACTAGTCTTATTTTTCTCCCCCCAACACATCTGGGTCCATGGCCAAATATGAATCAGATGACTGGGGATGGCCTTGGATGAATAACAGAGTTAAGTTACTTGACCAAGGTCACACAACTAGTAAATTTCTGAGGCAAGATTTGAACTCAGTCCTCCTACCTTCAGGTCATTGCTCTAAAATGGTGGCCTTGGAATCAGATCGACCTGGGTTCAATTTCTGTCTGACACTTATCAGCCATGGAACCCTGGGCAAGTGACTTAACCCCTCATACAACTTTCTAAACAATAATTTACAAAACATGTACTGATTAGCATGGGTGGAAGGAAATTCCTAAGCAATGATTTCCCTATATCAGTGAAATCACAAATATGGACACACACAGACATATACTCACAAATAGCAAATAAACACACATATATGTATATACACATGAATAAGCCAATGCAAATATGGGTGTCTATATTATAATCTATTTATTTTTCTAATGATAATTAGAGCCTGAGATGTGAGCCTGAGAATTATGCTCAATTCTCCCAAAGCAATCTGAGCATGGGACAGTGTGAATATCATCAGGAATCTCTGAATTTGTGACTAAAGACAAACCTTCCAAATGAATCAAGGCAGTGCATTTCCTCTGATCTTGTTGATTTTTAACAATTGAACATGAACACAGATTTGAATTTTAGCCAGAATGTCATCCCCTTTTTTCTCAAACAGGAAAACAAAAGCTCTTGTTGGCTTTCAGTCAAATGAAAGGGTTTTCTGACTCACTAGCATAGCCCTTCCTCTATCTGGTAAATAAGATACTGCTGGCAGCTCCCGGTAGAATATCACACAAGAATAACAGGAAGCACTCAGCCCTGCTAATTGTGCATCTTAATGTGGCATAAGGACATTTGTCACTCTCACTGCTCTTCACAGGGCTACACAGCCCAGATGTTTCAGGAAGTCCAGTGACTCTTATGGGAAATTAAGCTGCAATAAGATTCTGTAGCCGTCCTGGTCTAGACTCTGATATTGATCATGGAGCAGACAAATTGGAAGGACAAGTAGTGGCCTTTTTCTGGCTGAAGATGTAAGTGCAAATACTCAATAGAAAATGACCTTTAACTAATGTAAAATGGCATTAGAAGGCAAAGCATCTGTGATGTTTCTCAAAATATGTGATAATGGCAGTCACCCTCATTCAGCTTACTCCTATTCATGTACCTTAAACACACACACACACACACACACACACACACACACACACACACGTGAGTCCACCAAATACTTGGCATATGTGTACACATATTATAATCTGCTTATTTTCTGTAGATATGTTTTTGTTTTGTTTTGTTTTTCCTCTGCAAATACTTGGCAACTACTTTCTGATTTCAATTTGTTCTGATTTAGGATGAGAAAAAAACAAGGAGCAAGGGTGAATTAGACTAATTGATCAAAGAAATAAATTGAACCATGAAGTCATACATTTTCAAAACTGGTAGGAAATCTTAGAGATCATAGATCTTAGGGTTTAGAACTGGAAATGACCCTAAAATTATCTATTTTATCTTCTCACTTTACAGATGAAGAAACTAATAATGCATAGAGAGCTTAAGTAATTGGTTCCAGATCACACAAATAATAAGAGAAAGAAGTGGCATTTTATTTCAATTTCATTTTTCTTTCTTTCTTCCTTCCTCTTTCTTTCATCTCTTTCTTTCTCTCTTATCCCCCCTCCCTCCCTCTATTCTTTCTTGGGTTCTTTCTTTCCTTCTCCCTTCATGTCATGCTGCCTCCTATTATTTATTTGGTAGAGGGGAATTCTGAGTCTCAGTAAGGTGAATGGACCTACACCTTCTGTTAAAATTCACACATAGTCTGATTCATGAATTCAATAAAGAAAAATCAGGAGAATTATGAGTTTGCCTCAATAATCCACACAGGAGGATAAAAAGGTGAAGAATTCCTATGGTCCAAATAATAATATTACTTTGAATAACCAATAGGGTTCATCTGTTGATACATACATCTGGAAGAGACTCTGCAAATGAAATATGTACTTGGCACAGAGTACATCAGGAAAAGAAAAAGAATAGACAGGATTACTTTAGGGAAACTGCACAGTATTTTTAATGAACCAAAGCTTTTTCTTGAAATAAAATCTTTTTTTTAATTCTTTTTTAGCCATTAATCAAGTTCCTCAAACTTTGTGAGGAACTCATGACTTTCACAATATTCAGAACAGACTGGTAAATATGGAATTTGATTAAACAGAGATGAAAATAGTTAATGGTTATTGGGAAGGTTACCAAATATTACCTGATCATGGATTGATTGTTTTGACTCAGCTTCACGGAGCAGAGGGTAGATTACCTGTGCTGGTCAGCATAACCTGAGTTCACAACCAACCTTACACCAGCTATATGATCTGGGGGAAGTCATTTAACCAGCTTTGCCTTATTATATCATCTATAAAATGAATTGGAGAAGTAAATGACAAATAATGATAGTATCTCTGCTAAGAAAATTCCAAATGGAATCAGGAATGTGACTGAAAGGATTCAACAATATTTTATTTATTTATTTATTTTTGTTTTGGGAGGTTTTTTTTTAGGTCTCAACAACATTGATTCATTGACTCTTATAATTGTACATACTCTTATAATTGATGTGCTATCTCACATCTTTAATAATAGTCCTTTTATAAGAAGCAGAATGGCATGATAAGAAGAAGACTGAATTTAAAGTCAGAGAATCTGGATTCAAATATTATCTTTTGTACTTGTTATGTGATATAACCTTGGACCAAGTGGGATTGGGGAAGAGATTGGACCAAAGATTTCATCAGCAAAAGAAACTCCTTGATGAGAAAGCTCTTTCTTCCAATAAAGTACAGCACATTCTCAGCTAGAAGAGAGCTTCCTAGAGAACTAAAAGGTTTTAGTCATGCATCAAGTATGTATAAGAGCCAAGACTTGAACTCAACTCTTCCTATATCCTAAACTAGTTTTCTCCTCAACATTTTATTCCTCAGTTGTAAATGAAATCTATAAAATGAAGAATTACATGACTGCTAAGATCATTCTACCTCTAAAAATACACAAAAATAACTTTTAAAAAAGAATAATTGAATAGATAGGTACATGATTTTCTCATTCACTATTAATCATTCCTATGGACAGCCTACCTGTATAGCTTATTAGATGAAAATCTAGTTGATATCAGTACCTAATTGTCAATCTTGGAAGAAAAGAATAACCTCCAAAGTGCTAACTTTGCAAAGACAAATCCATAAAAGATTGACAAATCTCAGAGGTACAATAATTCCTGTCCTTTCCTCTTAGACTAGAATACTGAGAAGACAAATGAGATGTATGTAAACTCTTTAAGCTCTTCGGAGAAAAGGTGCTGTAAAAATCCAAGCCACCATGAATATTATTATTCAGCCCAAATTGAACCTTCAATGCCTTTGAGAATGTTTCATTGCTAATTTCACTGACAGGACTTGATAAACTTGACATTTGGTTTTAATGACATCAGCTAATAAGCTGTCAGAAGGTTTCACAACCTTATCAAGTAATATATTGCATTACAAATATTAAAAATTACTGTTGAAATTAACATAATCTACTTTGGACATACTACTGAATTAATCTGATGAGATGTGCTGTTTCACTCTTTTTTATAATTTATGCCCCAGAAACATTTCTTTATCTATTATATATGTGACTGAAGTCTTCCATCTTTTTGTTTGTGTTTGTAAGTATATTTGCTTGATGTATATATTTATGTGTGGATCTTCTTAAAATATGTAGTGGAATCAGGTGTGGGGAGTTGACGAAATGATTGCCAATAACGCTTCCAGTTCAAACATTCTATGAGTCTTTGATTTTATGTGTCTGTAGCTCTCCTATCTTCCATGTGTTACCACAGCATTGGGAACAGAGTTGGTTGATGAAAGTAACTTGACTTGATCTGATGTTTTTAAAGGAGTTTTCTCTACACACATACAAATACATATAACCCAATAGACATAATGAATATATCAAATATTGTTTTTATATATTGTATTTCTATGATATCTATGTTTCTAAGAATTATGATATTCCATAAATCATGGTGACCTTTATTTTCTTAAATTGTAAAAGTGGGCTAAATCTCTATAATCAGTTTTACCAGAGATGTATTTTGTAAACTTTAAAATGCAACAAAAAGTTATCTACTTTATTATCATCATTCTTCTTTAGTGAACTATTAACTTTTATTTGGGATGTTTATCAATCTTTACTTACCCTTGCCATGAAACTATTATGTTAAGTGCAAGATCTCTGTTCTCTAGGTATATCTCTAGACCCTTAATGTTTAACATGGTATTGACTCCTTCATGTGTACATTGAATGGAACTGAACCAGGTACTCTAAAAGTATAGAAGGGTTGATAAAAATCATTTGACATGGAACTTTTACCAATTGTATTTGACCGCCATAGCAGAGACTAGTCAGGTAAGAGAGACAGCTTCCCAGGATGCAACATGGTGTAGGGAGTGAGCTTAGAAACAATTAGCATCAAGTTTAATATGATTTTTATTAACATGCATGTGTTTAATTGGAGAAAACTCCATTCTTCGAAGTATACTGACATAAATTTTATACTATTAGATTAAATAAATTATAAACAAGATTCTAAATATTAATTGGATAGAGGAGGTAATATCTTATCCTTGCCTAGAGTCCAAACACCTTACATGAGTTCTCTTAACTCACTTTCCTCTTGTACTAATCTTTGAATCACCCTTAACAATTAATCTGTGACAAATTCTTTATGATTTAGGAAATAGGGTTAAAGCAAAGGAGATGGTAGAAAGTATGAGTCAAATCTGGGCAGTAATTTGTGGGAATGGACCTAGAGACCCTGATAGGAACCCACCATTCATTAGGAACCTTTATCTGGGATGGTTCATAGTGTCTTCCTTTTGCAGTACAGAAGGAAAATCTTGACTTACATGAAGAGGTTTCAACTTTTCAAAGTAAGCCTTTGATTGCCTCTTTGCCTGAATTCAAATGCCCTTAGGTCAAAGTTAACTTGTAACCTCTTAAACATGCATATCAGCAATAGGTTCAGGGATAGAAGAAAACTATTGGAGATGAACAACAGAGGTGACTCCACTAACAGATGGGGAGGGGAAAAGGAGATATTTAAGCTAGATTCACACTTTATTCAGTGCTTACATGCAATTCTTAAAAAAATATTTCAACTCATCTTTTTTTAGAGTCACAAAAGTAGGCTGGAATGATTCAGGGTTTCTTCCCATTTTTTTCTGTGCTTTGCCTAATCCTAGACTTCTGAGAGGTTAATCGGGTGCTTTTATGACATGTCTATGTTTCCCAGATATCTGTATATGATTCAACAGGTATGTTCTGCTATCAACCCAGGCCACACTATACAATCATTCAAGAGGAAGTCTGTGTAAGTATGACTTCCAGAGTTCAGGAGGAAATGTTGATTTTTCTGAAACTGAGTTAAGTCTTCCTTTATCTAGAAATGTGGCCCTTGCAGTGTATATATTGCATATCTACTCTTCACATTTCTAACCTCCAACATGACTTGTCACCTTCCTTTTATTGGTTTTTTCCTGCCCTCATTCCCTGCTATTAGAATATAAGCTCCTTGAGGGCTGGGTTTTCCTTGTATTTGTATTCCCAGAACTTAGCATAGTGACTAGCATATAGTAAACAATAAATATTTGTTGACTTTGAAGTATGAAAGAAGACAAGAAGTTCTGACCCAAATGTTCTCTGTGAGCTCCTACTCTTTATTCTCCATACCTTTCCACCTAGGCTCCAGAATCTTTCTCAACCTTTCTCAACCTTCACCCTTCATACCATCTCCTCCCATTGATTAGTTCCTTCTCAGGAGTACTATTCAGGAAATAACCAAGTCATCCATGTTTACTTGTTTACTGTCCTTACTCTTGACTCTTCAGACATCCATTCACATCCTCACCAGTTTTCAACTCTCATTTATGTACCTTCCCAATAAAAACTGAATTACTCAAAAGTACAAATTTTTTTCATTCCTTTTTTATCAGCAATTAGCCCAGAATACAGTAAATTCTATTTTTTTAGGGTTTTTTTGCAAGGCAAATGGGGTTAAGTGGCTTGCACAAGGCCACACAGCTAGGTAATTATTAGGTATCTGAGACTGGATTTGAACCCAGGTACTCTTGACTCCAGGGCCGGTGCTTTATCCACTGCACCACCTAGCCACCCCCTATAGTAAATTTTTAACAAATGTTCTATCCATCTATCATCTATCTATCTATCTATCTATCTATCTATCTATCTATATATCTATATATCTATCTATCTATCTAGATTATCTATCATCTATCTGTCTTGTCTGTCTATATATCTATCCATCTTTCATTATCTGTCTATTTCTGTCTTCCTTTTTTATCTAGGATGAGACTTCACATCTTGCTTCAAACTCCCCTACCTAGTAGGCTCTGACTAGTTGATTGGTTTGACCTTCAAGACTCACCTGATTTCTGACTTCCTGGGTTTTATCCATTGCCTGCACTGGATTAAATGATCTGGACTATACACTTCTCTGATCTCAGGGAGCAGTCTAATACCTAAGTCTCCAGATCCCTGATCTGGAGCTTATCTGATGGTCTCTGACCTAGTTCTGCCCAGATCTAAATAGAAGAAATATAGTAAGGGAGGGTCATTTGTATCATCATCAGAACAGGTATTCTCCTCTAAAGTCTGAATGCTTTGCTAATTTCTTGGAAGAAAACAATGAATATGTGCCTGTCACTGTATCATTCAGCTCATGAAAATAGTTGCTCTTTCCATTTTTCCTGCTCCACTGAAAGTTATTATATATGTTAGTGGTGGAGGAAACAGTTGTTCCTGTCAATCAATACATCTATTGCAAAGAGTAAAGGAAATTAATGGCCTCAAAACTTTTCTTAATGAGTCTGTAACTAGGGAACATTTTTTCTTCATATTACCTAATTGACAACTGCTGAGAATTCATCTTACATGTGATATGTCCCCAACAGTAAAATACTGACCAAAAATTTTAGTAAGCTAGTCTTCCAAACCATACAATAACATAATTGCTCAGCAAGTGCACAAAATACCTCCAAATACATTATCTCATTGAATGAATAAAGGTAGTTTTGGAGCTTGGATTGGGACCAAGTTTTTCCAATTCCTACACAAATGTTCCTTTTGCTCCAACATTGAGTCTCTATTTGTCTGATATTACTTCATATTCTTTACAGTTCAAAGCACTTACACATAGAAAATGCTCAATAAATGTATTCTAATTATTTGATTAATAAAACTGAGATCAAATGAGGAGAGGGGAAAAAATGAAGAAGGAAAAATAGAGTGTTATAGGAAAAGCATTAAAGTAGTGATAAAAAGTCTGAGTCATCCTTCAACACCTGGCACTGGCAGCAAGATCACATTTAGGAGCATATCCCTTTGATTTAACACCTTTCAGAGAGCTTTGGGTCTTTTATTAAATCTTTTTTTTTCCAGACAGTAATTCTGACAATTAGAAAATTGTAAGAAACCCATTGCAGACATCATTTCAAGTGTCATTTTTTTCTATGCAAATTGGTTTTCACAATGGGACCTCTCTAGGCTTTCTATTTCATGCTTATTCACAGTACCATTGTTTATAATAATATCTCATTTATCTCATAACACAAGGTTGGTGCACAGACTAAATCTTCTAGAAGACTAAAAGTAGCTATTTTACTTGTTATTTTTTAATATTAACTATTGTTTAAAAATTCATTTGAATGAACAGATATTAATAAATAATCATAAGTAAATAGAAAAAGGATCTCGGATTTCATCTGCATAGAGAGTATCCAGTATGGGAATTTAATATAGCATCTTAAACTAAATACAATAGTCTGGGTGTGGCTGGATCAAGTTAAGAACAGTTTGATTGTCTCCATATTCATAGGCACTGTGGTTCTTTACACAACCCTAAGGGAGTTGGTTGTATTAGATTTTTTAAAAAATCCATATCACAACTTTAATGTCATACAACTCATGCTGAGCTTTCAATATAATCCCCAGATCTCTTTCAGTGGAACATCTGTCTTGCTTCACTCATCTTGTATTTAGGAAGATGATTTTATGAAGTCATGTGTAACTAAATACATGCATATATGCACACATATGTATATGCATACATTTATTTGCACATATATTTTGTGCATACAATGTGTACATCTGTCGATAGAGGTATATAGTATGCATATGTACTAGTATGTGTCTATCCACATGCATAGCTATATAAATATGTATGTTGTTCTTTGATTTCATGTTATTAAATTTGAACCAATTCTCAAACATAATATGATTTTCTTGTATCCTTATTCTTTCAAATTAATAGATTAGTTCTTATAATAGGTCAGATTTAAGATTCTTTGGAGTTTACAAAGGATAAAATCCTGGGGAATCAGGTAAATATGTGTTATTATATATATGAGAAAAACATAAATGACTTATTATGATCTCATGACTGCTAAATGAGAGAGCTGAGAATCAATTTGAGAAACCTTAACCTACAATGTAGTGAGTTTTCTGCTTTTATAACATGGTAACTTCAATAAAATTTTCTATATCTTCTGATTAATAAGCAACAATAATAAATATGTTAGATGGTATGAAACAAATATTCATGATTTTATTTTATTATAGTAAAATCTATATAATTGTACAATATAACTATATAATATGTTATATTAAATGCTACATATAATCATATCCCAATGCTAGAATATAATCTTTATTAAATTTTTATGTATATCCAATTATTTGATCCAGTGTTCTATATAAAATAGAGAGATGAAAACTAACCATTGAAGGTCTAATGAGTATTCTGTTTCTCTCTCATTCTCATCTTTCTCCACATGCATTGCACATATGTATATCCACATATGTATATATGTATTATGTGTAAATATATTGATCACATGTGTCAATACGTCTCATTTTCACAAGTATTTAGGCTACATGTATAAGAAGAATACTTTCATACATAATAGTTAATATGTGGAACATGCAAATAGACCTAATATAGATAAGATCTCTATATAACTTTACAGTTTGCAAAGTGTTTTGCACATGTCAAATAAAATTTTCAAGCATCTCTTAAATCCCTGCTTGTTCCAGGTACTGTGCAAAGTGTTAGAGATACAAAGAAAGGTAAAAATATATTCCCTCACTTCAAAGAACTCACAGTCTAATGCAAGAGAAAACACATAAACAATTAGACACAAACCAGATATATTCAGGGTAAATTGAAAGTAATCTCCTAGGGAAGGTGTAAGTATTGTTGGGG